>NW_013673181.1:32743-36017 GCF_000517525.1 Limulus polyphemus
CCAGTTGAAGCTTGAAGATGGTATTCTTGTCTGGAGATGGGAAAGTGACAACCTGGCAAACAGTTATACCGAGAAAGTTACAGAAAGTTGTGCTGCATCAATCCCATGATAGTTTAACAGGAGGACATCTTGGAGTTAAGAAGACATTGAGTCACCTACGACAGAGATTTTGCTGGATAGGTATGAGACAAGATGTGGAAGAATGGTGCAGGACCTTCAGTACATGTTGTGCTAAAAGGAGACCCAAGCATAGAGGATGTGCTCCAATGAAGTTATATCAAATTGGTGCACCAATGGAAAGAGTAGTCATTGACATTGCTGGTCCTTTGCCCCAAACTTGTGTTGGAAACAGGTACATTTGTGTGGTGATGGATTATTTCACCAAGTAGGCCTGAGGCATATGCAATACCAAATCAGGAAGCTACAATTGTAGCTTTGGCTTAGTGATTTCTTCTTCAGATTTGGTATGCCATATGAACTGCATTCAGATCAAGGCCGTAACTTCGAATCAGCTGTGTTCCAAGAATGCTGCAAGTTGTTTGGCATCCGAAAGACCAGGACAATGCCACTTCACCCACAGTCTGATGGGATGGTAGAAAAGTACAATTGGACAGGAATTGACAAAGTTTTGTAATAGCCACCAAGATGACTGGGATGTCTTACTCCCTCCACTGTTGATGGTCTATAGAACAGCAAAGCATGAAGCCACTGGATACACTACAGCAAAGCTGATGTTTGATTGGGAACTTCGGTTGCCAGTGGATCTGATAACAGGATGATCAACTTCCGAAGAGTTGCCTGAAAATGTATCAGAGTTTGTGAAAGTGTTATCTAAAAGGATGGATGATGTTTATCATCACGTGCGTTCAAAACTGAAAACGTCTGCTGATTCGATGAAGCTATATTATGATAAGAAGTATACTGATGTCAGCTTTGTACCAGGAGACAAGGTGTGGTTGTATAATCCCAGGAAGACCAAAGGGAAGTCTCCTAAGATGTCTTCTCCATGAGAAGGCCCATATGAGATAGTGGAAACTACGTTATGATAAGAAATCTACTGACGTCAGCTATGTACCAGGAGACAAGGTGTGGTTGTATAATCTCAGGAAGACAAAAGGGAAGTCTCCTATGTTGTCTTTTTATGGGAAGGACCATATGACATAGTGGATCATCTCTCAGATGTGACTTTCCGAAAAAACTGTGGTCGGCGAGGTAAAGCAAAGGTGGTGTATGCCAACAGGCTTTGGCGTTATCATGGTCCAGAACATTTCAGTTGGAACGAAATGAATATCAGAACAAATGATGCTGCTGAAGACGTGTCACCTGAAAAAGCCACAGTTGAAGAAGAAACTTTACCTGGTTTTGAAAGGGAAAACAGTGAAGCCATTAATGCAGTTACTACCACTAATGTGACTGCTACACACAACGGAACATTTCCTGATGGAGCAGATTAACCCCACGTGAAGCAGAAGCCAACAAGACGGAGACCACTACGAAGAAGGTACGTCCCGTAAAATTAAGAGTCTTTGTTGAATTTTAATTTTGTGTTGGTAAATTCTGTACATTTAATTATGTTATTGTTAATTATCTATTGGTTTGATGTAAGTAGCTATTGTTTGGGATGAACAATACTAAGGAAATTGCAGTGTGACGTTGGAAGCATGCGCGCTGGAGTTTCTAGAAGGATCATGACTGCTCCTGGCAACTCTAGTCTTTTCTAGGTGCCCTCTTTTTTAGTATATAAGTCCAGCAAATAAAGCAGAGATATAATTGCAGATGACAGATAATGAGACAGATAATTGAGTCAAGTGAGCAGTAGTGACCATAAATAAATTGCGTGAATCATTGTGAATTAAAGTGTGTGTTTAAGTTAAAGTGACTGTGGAAACTCTGTGTATTGCAAAGTTGTATTGAGAAAGAATAAACTAGTTTTATTTAAGAAAGGACTTGTATCGCTGAAGTTTATATAAAAGTTTACTACGGTCTAATACAGCAGATTCTGTCATGAAATAAAATTACTTTTTGTTGAAAAACATAACTTTTTCAATAAGTAGAATAATATAAGTTTAGTTTTGAAATACAATAAACTCAAAAGTGCTTCATTGCTGTCAGTACAATGTATTAAAGAATTAATGTTTAACTGTCAGTGTACAAATATTATTAGAAAATTTAATGCCTTTTGGCTTGATCACTTGCACAATTTAGTTATGATGTTGGAATTAGAAATGTATATAATTTAAAAGAAATTTAGCAGAAGTTCCATTACCTAAATGTAATACAATTGTAAAATACGTGTATATACAGAGCCCATAGGACAAACTTGTATAGTGTAAGTTGTTGGAATTAGAAAAGTACAATATAATAATAAAAAAAATTTATCCAGTTAGCTAAACTTAAATCAATCATAAAGATCATGCAAATACCCATAAAAATAAAAGTTTATGACCCAGCAGTAACATTTTCCTTACCTTCTTTTAGATAAATCTCTCTTAAAGTCTTCATCTGAAGTATTAAAATCATCACTATATGAAAGCTTTTTCTGAAAATAAATAAAATGTATGTTTAGGAGCATTAGTGCTAGCTTTGAATTTTACCTGCATAAAACATTTTCTGACAAATATAAGTAATTTCAAATCATATTTCAAAGTTATCCTCATTAACCGAATTATACCAAATACATCACACATAACATACATTATACAAATATGTCACACATACTACATAAATTATACCAAATACATCACACATAACATACATTATGCCAAATACATCACACATAACATACATTATGCCAAATACATCACACATAACATACATTATATGAATATGTCACCCATACAACATTCATTATATGAATATGTCACACATACAACATTCATTATACCAAATAAATGTCACACGTACCACATTAATTATACCAAATACATATCACAAATACAACATTCATTTTACTGATAACATGTCACACATACAACATTCATTATACCAAATACTAGTCACACATACCACATAAATTATACCAAATACATGTCACACGTACCACATAAATTATACTAAATACACATCACACATACAACATTCATTATACCAAATACATGTCACACATACAACATTCATTATACTGAATACATGTCACACATACAACATACATTATACCAAATACATGTCACACATAAACATGTACTTAATTACCTCATAATCTAAAGAGTACTTTTTCTCTAATCCACATGGCATAGTAAACATGTATATATATATACACACACACACATAGTAT
>NW_013673181.1:37188-37984 GCF_000517525.1 Limulus polyphemus
CCAGATTTGGTATTGCATATGCCTCAGGCCACTTGGTGAAATAATCCAATCACCACACAAATGTACTTGTTTCCAGCACGAGTTTGGGACAGAGGACCAGCAATGTCAACGGTTACTCTTTCCATTGATATAACTTCATTGGAGCACGTCCCTTATGCTTGGGTCCCCTTTTAGCACATGTACTGCAGGTCCTGCATCATTCTTCCACATCTTGCCTCATACCTATCCAGTAAAATCTCTGTTGTAGGGGACTCAATGTCTTCTTAACTCCGAGATGTCCTCCTGTTAAACTATCATGGGATTGACGCAGCACACCTTCCCGTTACTTTCTCGGTACAACTGTTTGCCAAGTCATCACTTTCCCATCTGTAGTTTCCCATCTCCGGACAAGAATACCATCTTCAAACTTCAACTGGTCCCATTGTGCCCAATAGTTCTTTGTCACAGGGCTTAGATTAGACACCTTCTCCCAAGCAGGGTGCAAAACACTTGCTTTTAGAAAATCAATTACTGGCTTCAAATCTTGGTCTTTCTCCTGCTATGATTTAATATCTATACCTGGTTCCATTTCACCATCATCAGCTCCTTCAGTCATTTTAACTTCAGCTTGATGACACCTGGTTAGTTCAACCTCTCTTTTAACAGTTACCGAAATTTGGCCTTTGTCGTTCCCAAACGTCATTTTATCAAAATTAATTACAAATTTCCTCTGTAGTAAGTAGTCCAATCCTAATATGCATTCGTCTTCATTGTCTGCCAGGTATACTTTGTGTCTGTCATTCATGCCTATAAGCTC
>NW_013673182.1:0-5044 GCF_000517525.1 Limulus polyphemus
ACAGATTATAAGCTCCAACCGTAAGATCTAACCATGACAGGTTATAAGCTCCAACCGTAAGATCTAACCATGACAGGTTATAAGCTCCAACCGTAAGATCTAACCATGACAGGTTATAAGCTCCAACTATAAGATCTAACCAGCAAAAATTCAAAACTCCATTCTCTATAACTTCTGCTGTTAGAAATAATTTATTTCTGTTACTGTTAAAAAAAAAAGTCAAATAAAGCGAAGACCTACTCTTACTGGGCCATTGTGAAACAAACATTTAAAACGAGACTTTTCCTTACACTATTCAAAAAGAAAAAAACTTACTCAGCAAGTCACGTGACAGCCACAGCCGACATAAAGTCGCGGTGGAACAGAATGTATCAGAACTACATTTTGACATTGTTAGGTATTATTTAGCTAGTGTGATGACACCAAAAATTGATCCCTTCTGGAAAGGGTGTGTAATAGTCCTTTTCGACGCAAAATTTTCATACGCTCTGATCAATAAATGTGTTGAAATTGTGGATTTAGAATTTCCAAGACGAGGATATCTCTTGTACTTAATGGCATTAGAAAACAAAGAAATATGGATCAACTTAAGGTATCAGGATAATCCAGAAAGAGACCTCAGCGATGATAGAAGAAGTATGTTTCCTTGTAACAGGTAAGAATCAACTTGCCCAAATCAACATAATCAAGAATTATCTTCTTCTGGAAACGAGGCTAATAGGGTATGAGTTCACAAAAATGAGACTTTCAGTCATACCTTTCTTTCAACCGTGCCATACCTCAAGCAGTTGTAGAATGAATAGAGTTTTCCTGCTATTCCATAGGAAGTCGCACAATCAGACTGTAGAAACGGGTGCTGGCAAACAGTCGTCTTCTTACACTAGATGGCTTATGGAAAGCTTGAAGGGAGTAGTTGTGTGTTTCTGACATGACATTCTTAGGACGGATTCTTTTGCAGCGGAATATACGCTGCTGGCTTATTGTCAAAATTCAAGGTTCTCAGATAGAGCATGACCGGACGTGGTGACACAGTTAGGCCTCAAAATTGTTTTAATATAACCTAGTTAACCCTCTGAAGACACGTTCCTAAAACAACCCAAGACATAGGCTCGTTGCTAATATCAATATCAACACAAGACATAGACCTGCTGTTAATAACAATATGAGAGATATAGACCTGTAGTTAATATCAACAAAAGACAGAGACCTGTTGTTAATAACAATACAAGAAATGGGCCTGTAGGTAATATCAACACAAGAAATAGACCTGTTGTTAATAACAATATGAGAGATATAGACCTGTAGTTAATATCAACAAAAGACAGAGACCTGTTGTTAATAACAACACAAGAAATAGGCCTGTAGGTAATATCAACACAAGATTAACAACAGGTCTATTTAACAATATGAGAGATATAGACCTGTAGTTAATATCAACGCAAGAAATATACCTGTTAATTAGATTTTTTTGCTTGTTTGTTTCAGAATTTCGCGCAAAGCTGCTGAAAGAACTATCTTCGTTCCTGAGGTTGAACTGATAGTCAGTATCACCACCAGGTGTCGGGCTACTCTTGTCTGACCGTCAGTCTTATGTTCCCGAGGTTGGACTTATGATCAGTATCACCACCAGGTGTCGGGCTACTCTTGTCTGACCGTCACTCTTATGTTTTTGAGGTTGGACTGATGGTCAGTTTCACCACCAGGTGTCGGGCTACTCTTGTCTGACCGTTACTATTATGTTCCTGAGGTTGGACTGATGGTCAGTATCATCGGGCTACTCTTGTCTGACCGTCCCTCTTATAATTCCAAAATGCGTAGCGCGTGTTTTGTGGTAATTGGTCGCGAGCAACGAATCCTCGGATTCACAGTTCGGGCACGTTAATCACAATACCACGCCCGGTCCCTTGATTGTATTAGGAAGGTTTTATACAACCCATAATAATGAAGATAAGAATTAGTACATTTGTAGATCTGGTATTTACATCGAGACGGATCATTACTCTCTTATATGGCCCCAAGTGGCACAGCGGTACGTCTGAGGACTTACAACGCTAAAAACCGGCTTTCGATACCCGTGTTGGGTAGAGCACAGACAGCCCATTGTGTAGCTTTGTGATTATCTACAAACAAACAATACTCCGGCCCCTCTGAGGTTAATTAAACTGTGTTATTTGATTTTTGTTTTCTGTTTCAGCGTTGATGGGAAAGGATGGTAGCAATGGAGAAAAAGATGAAAAAAAAAATATTCAAAACAAATCAAAAAGACAATTAAGAGAAGCATTATATAAGAAAAACAAACACATTCGTTGTAAAATTAAAAAATAAAGTGCAAACCTGTGCGTCATTAGAAACGAAACGTAGAGACGCCACCTAACGTGAGAAGATAAACCTACAGCTGTATGGCGTCTGGTAAAAGTGAGTTCGGCTTGTACTAAGTTTTTTTGTCACGAACTTTCTTTCAAAACAAACAGAAACATTTAGTTTTAGCCTATTCTGTAAGTACGTACACTTCCATTTTTTGTTTCGATTTGACGTCCCTAGTGATCCATCTGCAAGAATGCCTAGTAAGCTTGTTAAAAACGGAATTATCTAATGATACATTTATCGTTGTGAAATATATACTACAAAAGCTTTGTCTCAATAATTGCCGAGTTTGTTACATTTTCAGATCTTTGACATTTCGCGGTATAAAGTTTATAGAGTTCAATATGATTAAATGAATTATTAAAACCTTTTTTGTTCTGGTTTTATCACTACTGCTTAAGGCACCTTATTTTACAAACGTTAGAATAAAAACAACGTACTAAGTTGTTCGCCAAGTATTTCCTATTTCGTGGATGATGATATATCATCTTTCAAAAATAGGGAAACCTCCAATATGATGTGAACGTGTCTTCTGGTTACTATGGCAATAATCAACGTCTTATTTATCTTTCAAGGAAGAAGCTGAAGATATGATATGAACTTGTGTTTCTGGTTACTATGGCAATAATAAAGATCTCACGCTGCTCTGGTGCTTGTTTGTTTTAGCACAAAGCTACATAATGGGCTATCTCCGCTCTGTCCATCATGGGGAATCGAACCCCGGATTTTAGCGGTGTGCGTCCGTAAACTTACCGCTGACCCAGTGGGGGACATTCTAATGTCTGTCCATATGAAAAGATTGATCCTCCAAATCAAATAACACTCACATTGATGATTGGCGTTCCTCGGGTTCCAAAATCTGCGAATGAAACGGGTTATCTTTGTTGTTAAATGATTTTAAAGATAAAACGTATCTGATTGATTTATCCCATCGAAAAGTCCGTATTTCTAGCCATGAAGGTAGTGTTAGGGTTAAGATAGTGATAGGGTTAAGATAGTGTTAGGGTTAAGATAGTGATAGAGTTAAGGTAGTGTTAGGGTTAAGATAGTGTTAGGGTAAAGGTAGTGTTAGGGTTAAGATAGTGTTAGGGTTGAGATAGTGATAGAGTTAAGGTAGTGTTAGGGTTAAGATAGTGATAGGGTTAAGATAGTGTTAGGGTTAAGATAGTGTTAGGGTTAAGATAGTGATAGAGTTAAGGTAGTGTTAGGGTTAAGATAGTGATAGGGTTAAGGTAGTGTTAGGGTTAAGATAGTGATAGAGTTAAGGTAGTGTTAGGGTTAAGATAGTGATAGGGTTAAGATAGTGATAGAGTTAAGGTAGTGTTAGGGTTAAGATAGTGATAGGGTTAAGGTAGTGTTAGGGTTAAGATAGTGATAGAACAATTGTGGTGTTCTTAATTTTAAAAACGTAATTAGTTAAGTAGACACTTAAATTGTTTGTTTATTGTTTTCGCGTAGACCTACTCGAGGAGTAACTGTGCTAGCCGCCCAGAATTTTAGTGACAGAGAAAAGATAGCTAGCCAACACCACCCACCGCCAACTCTTAGGCTACTCTGAGCGAATAGTGGGGTTTCCCAGTCACTCTTATAACGCACCCTTGTCCTCAAAGAGCACGATTTTTATTTGTGTCTCAGTTTAATATTGTTCTACTGTTAGTTTGATATCGTGTATTGCATTGACTAATATTGTTCTACTGTTAGTTTCCTATCGTGTATTACATTCACTATTATTGTTCTACTGTTAGTTTGATATCATGTATTACATTCACTAATATTGTTTTACTGTTAGTTTGATATAGTGTATTATATTCACTAATATTGTTCTACTGTTAGTTTGATATCGTGTATTACATTCACTAATATTGTTCTACTGTTAGTTTGATATAGTGTATTATATTCACTAATATTGTTCTACTGTTAGTTTGATATCGTGTATTACATTCACTATTATTGTTCTACTGTTAGTTTGATATCATGTATTACATTCACTGATATTGTTTTACTGTTAGTTTGATATCGTCTATTACATTCACTAATATTGTTCTACTGTTAGTTTGATATAGTGTATTATATTCACTAATATTGTTCTACTGTTAGTTTGATATCGTGTATTACATTCACTAATATTGTTCTACTGTTAGTTTGATATCGTGTATTAGATTCACTAATAGTTTTACTGTTAGTTTGATATCGTCTATTACATTCACTAATATTGTTCTACTGTTAGTATGATATAGTGTATTATATTCACTAATATTGTTCTACTGTTAGTTTGATATCGTATAATATATTCACTAAGATTAAGCCTTTTTTTTAAGTGAACTTAATCTCAGTTCTACATCACTAGTTGTGGCTTTGCTTGTATTTTGAAACGTAAATATTTTTGTTGTTGTGTATTACTCTTTCCTTTAAGTAAACCAAATTATTTCGGATCGAAAGGTCCAAGGTTAGAGACGCGATATACCACTGAACACACTCCTCTGTAGGGGCAACATAACTGTGGTAATCAATCCCATACATCGAAGAAAGTCCAGCTTGAGTTGAAAATTTCAAATAGCAAATTTTTCTTCTGTACCGGTATATTTAAGATGGTGTTTTTGGTCGCTGTACTGGTATATTTAAGATGGTGTTTTTGGTCGCTGTACTGGTATATTTAAGATGGTGTTTTTGGTCGCTGTAC
>NW_013673182.1:6033-9912 GCF_000517525.1 Limulus polyphemus
GGTCGCTGTACTGGTATATTTAAGATGGTGTTTTTGGTCGTTGTACTGGTATATTTAAGACGATATCCCAGTACAACGACCAAAAACACCATCTTAAATATACCAGTACAGCGACCAAAAACACCATCTTAAATATACCAGTACAGCGACCAAAAACACCATCTTAAATATACCAGTACAGCGACCAAAAACACCATCTTAAATATACCAGCTGGTGTTTTTGGTCGCTGTACTGGTATATTTAAGATGGTGTTTTTGTTCGAATCTGAAAGTAAATATTTATAACGAGTGCACTAAATGAGTATATAACAACAATACTTTGTTCAAATTGGCAGACACAGCGCCGATAGACCGTTTTGTTTGTTATTAAGCACAGAGCTATTCAATGAACTATCTATGCTGTGCCCACCACGGGTATCGAAACCCGGGTTTTAGTGTTATAAGCTTTCGGTCTTACGGCTAAGCCACTATGGGCCAGGTATTTGTTTGTTTGTTTGTAATTAATCACAAAGCTACACCATGAGTTATCTGTGCTCTGCCCACTACGGGTATCGAAACTCGGTTCCTAGTATTGTAAGTCTGCAGACATACCGCTGTGCCACTGGGGGGCTAGGTTAGACCATTATCCAACTAAAGCAACGACGACAAGTTACAAAAACTGTTAGTCGCAAACAAGTTTTGAAACCTTTGTCCGATATTTTATTTTTACTTAGGACAAGATCAGGTTTTGGTAGTTATTTCTGTAAATCTAGTAAATACGTTTGTACTCCACACTAATGTCCGTTTAAAACCCCAAGGAGAAAATAATCTGACTGGTAAAGTTATAAAAACTTAGACCAAAATTACTTCATAAATTTTTGTTTCTAATACACGGGCAGAGATACTCGAGCCGCCCTCAGTTTTGAACTGATCGGCTGGAGAAAAGGCAGCCAGTCAACAGCCCCCAACGCCAATTTTGGCGTTACTCTAATCGAAGAGCAGGATGTGACAGTTACTCTTGAAACGCACCCACAGTCTCAAAGAGCAGAGCGCGATTTTGCAGCAAGAGGACGCAAAACATGGATCCGTCCCTCAGACTCTTATTCCTGTACATTTACAATTTACCCGGTCCGGCCTTTTGGTACCAAGCATTTCTAAATTTGTACAAAATCAATTTCTTGTTTTTTTTTCTGAAAAACGTAATCATTTAGAGAGAAATGCTGGTATCAAACTGATTCTTCATTATATAATTACAGTTTTATTTTATAATTATGATTTATTTTTCAACGTTTACGTCTTGAATTGTTTGTTGTTGTTTTTTTTTGGAAAAAAAAATGGTGGCCTGATAATGGCAAACCGTGTTCGACAGTAAAAAGTCAATTATATTAAGAAGTCTACAGGAAAATAAAAACATTAAGATATTGCTGTTCGAGTCGTTTGTAGTGAGCGCTTGAGGGTGAGCTGCGGTAGAGAGACAGCTAATAAAACCTTCATAAGGTTCAGACCAGAAATAAGAAATCTGATACGTTCTGAAAGAAGTCTGTGTCATCAGAATTGTTGCTAGGAGCAAGATGTCGGAAGAAGACAAAAGATGATTGATGTGAAGGCACGGAATCCTCCTTCAACTGATCATACTTAACCTCTTATTTCACTGTTCGATTTTCCTCATTCTACAGAACCCTCTTTCATAATGATCAAATTGTTTTTACTACTTCAGTGTTGTGATTGGTTTAGCACAATATTTTGGTTATTGTGATTGGATTAGCTCAATGTTTTGGTTATTGTGATTGGTTTAGCTCAATATTTTGGATATTGTGATTGGTTTAGCTCAATGTTTTGGTTATTGTGATTGGTTTAGCTCAATGTTTTGGTTATTGTGATTGGTTTAGCTCAATATTTTGGTTATTGTGATTGGTTTAGCTCAATGTTTTGGTTATTGTGATTGGTTTAGCTCAATGTTTTGGTTATTGTGATTGGTTTAGCTCAATATTTTGGTTATTGTGATTGGTTTAGCTCAATATTTTGGTTATTGTGATTGGTTTAGCTCAATATTTTGGTTATTGTGATTGGTTTATCTCAATGTTTTGGTTATTGTGATTGGTTTAGCTCAATATTTTGGTTATTGTGATTGGTTTATCTCAATATTTTGGTTATTGTGATTGGTTTAGTTCAATATTTTGGTTATTTGAAGAGGGCTCTTAACTCTTATATAACTAGATCTTCTGACAAACATACTTTTCTTGTGATTATCTCCAATAAACCTGCGTTACATAAATGTGCCAAAAACCAAAATATTAACAAAAATTCTTTCGAAATAAATGCAGTCTTTAAGTTGGGGGCCAGTCCCAGAGTTTGTGATTCGCGTTCCATTGCTATTAATTAAGTACTTTTAGAATTTACGTACAAAGTTACACAAGAAAAATTACACATAGCCGTATTTAACTTGGAAAATCTGCGCAGAGCTGACCTAAACCTAGAAAATCTGAGCATAGCCGTCCTTAACCTCAAAATTCTGCGCAGAGCCGTCCTTTACCCGAAAATCTGCGCATAGCTGTCCTTTACCCGAAAATCTGCGCATAGCCGTCATTAACCTCAAAATCTGCGCATAGCTGTCCTTAACCTGAAAAAATGAGCATAGCTGTCCTTAACCTGAAAATATGAGCATAGCTATCCTTAACCTGGAAAATTTGCGCATAACCCTCCTTAACCTAGAAAATCTGCGCATAGCTGTCCTTAACCTCAAAATCTGCGCATAGCTGTCCTTAACCTGAAAAAATGAGCATAGCTGTCCTTAACCTGAAAATATGAGCATAGCTATCCTTAACTTGGAAAATCTGCGCATAACCCTCCTTAACCTAGAAAATCTGCGCATAGTTGTCCTTAACGTGAAAAAAGGAGCATAGTCATCCTTAACCTTAAAATATGAGCATAGCTATCCTTAACCTAGAAAATCTGCGCATAGTTGTCCTTAACCTGAAAATCTGCGCATAGCTGTCCTTAACCTGGAAAATCTGCGAATAGCTGTCTTTAACCTAAAAAATCTGCGCATAGCTGTCCTTAACCTGGAAAATCTGCGAATAGCTGTCCTTAACCTAGAAAATCTGCGAATAGCTGTCCTTAACCTGAAAATATGAGCATAGCTGTCCTTAACCTAAAAAATCTGCGCATAGCTGTCCTTAACCTAAAAAATCTGCGCATAGCTGTCCTTAACCTAGAAAATCTGCGAATAGCTGTCCTTAACCTAAAAAATCTGCGCATAGCTGTCCTTAACCTGAAAATCTGAACAAAGCCGTTCTTAAGCTGGAACTAACAGACTAGAGGGAAGAAAGGCTGTCACAAGTGCCTACCGCCAACTCAGTATTTAGTTTCACAAACTCAGTATTTAGTTTGCCAACTTTGTATTTAGTTTCACAAACTCAGTATTTAGTTTGCCAACTCAGTGTTTAGTTTCACAAACTCAGTATTTAGTTTGCCAACTTTGTATTTAGTTTCACAAACTCAGTATTTAGTTTGCCAACTCAGTATTTAGTTTGCCAACTCAGTATTTAGTTTCATAAACTCAGTATTTAGTTTCACAAACTCAGTATTTAGTTTGCCAACTTTGTATTTAGTTTGCCAACTCAGTATTTAGTTTCACAAACTCAGTATTTAGTTTGCCAACTCAGTATTTAGTTTTGCCAACTTTGTATTTAGTTTCACAAACTCAGTATTTAGTTTCTCTCTAAATCCAAACTGATCCTTAGAAAAAAAAATCATTTAAGAAATTCACCGAGCTAGTTTAACTAGTTTTCTATTTATACCCTGACATTACCCTGTTAACATATCATCATACCCTGACTTTACCCTGTTAACATATCATCATACCCTGACTTTACCCTGTTAACATATCATCATACCCTG
>NW_013673182.1:10825-18329 GCF_000517525.1 Limulus polyphemus
TGTTGACATATCATCACACCCTGACTTTACCCTGTTACCATATCATCACACCCTGACTTTACCCTGTTACCATATCATCACACCCTGACTTTACCCTGTTAACATATCATCACACAAACATAACATTTCTGTTTTAACGAGTAAAGAGAACTCTTTATTTTATGAAGACAACTCATTAGGAATATATAACTATCACGATTCGTTCGTGATTATACACACAACTTTCCATTAGAACGTATACTCGTCGTGTCGTCAGTTACTCAAAATAACGTCAGACTCGATGGGCAGGAACGTGGTGAAAACGTTGAATCAGAACGCTGTTGATATCAGCTTCCTGGAAGTTG
The DNA here is from genome assembly GCF_000517525.1 of Limulus polyphemus. NCBI lineage: Eukaryota > Metazoa > Arthropoda > Merostomata > Xiphosura > Limulidae > Limulus > Limulus polyphemus. Next base: position 11,170 of record NW_013673182.1, read on the forward strand.
TGTTCCTAATTCTCCGTGCTGGTCAGTCAATTTTTTTATGGTCAAACAAACCTATTGTTTCCTACAGGTTTCAGCGTTGGTCAAGCAGGATAAGATCATTATTTTTGGAGAATGACTGTAATAACTTTACAACCGATGTTATCTCGGTACTTCTTAATAGCCAATGTAGATTTTAAACCAGATCCACGAGCCCAACAGATAGTTTGTTTTATTTCATTATTTAATGTTACACTGTGGAAGCGTCACACACGTTTACCCTTCTCCTCCTCCCCACCCCACTCAGGTGTGATTGTTGGCTAATTGGACATATATATATATATATTTCTTGCCTTTACGACACCTTGAACCTGCAGGCAACATTTGTCGCTTACATTTTTATATCTCGTGCCTCTAGCACGTTCTCTCCCCGGAGAGATAACGCACGAAGACTTTGATGCGGGAGTGCGTATGACGTGTGCTGTACTGCAGCATTTTGGACATTATTTCCCGGCCCGTCCGCGAGCTAGAAGCGCGCCGCCCACACTTGTAATATGGTTACTATAGTTACTATAACACCCGGGAGTTCCGGCAGTCTTACTCAGTCGACGAAGAGCTGCGAACCATCGGAATCACCGAGTGAACGATCGGACGTAAACGGAACATTCGTGGGCAGAAGTTGTAGCTGATACAAAAACCGACGGTAAACTTTCACGGTAGGCACAAAACATGTTTATTTTAGCAACCGTGATAGAGACGAGTAATAGGGTAGATACGTAATAACATCTTGTAGTACGAAGTAACCCAACTTTTTCACGTTGTGTTTCAGGGTTTCTGTAGCTGAGTAAGGTCTAAAGTTGAAAAGCTAAATTGAACCAATTTGACTGTATCTAACGGACGAAATTACTGTAAAACAGTCATTGTGTGTTAAAAGATCAACAAAGATAACCCAACCTCGTGGAAATTATAGTCAGTTGAGATAAATGCGAATTATTTAAGTTCAAGTTGATAAAGGTTAAGTTGAGACGAATTAGTCGAGTTCAACTTCGATAAAGGTTAAGTTGAGACGAATTAGTCGAGTCCAACTTCGATAAAGGTTAAATTGAGACGAATTAGTCGAGTCCAACTTCGATAAAGGTTAAGTTGAGACGAATTAGTCGAGTCCAACTTCGATAATGGTTAAGTTGAGACGAATTAGTCGAGTCCAACTTCGATAAAGGTTAAGTTGAGACGAATTAGTCGAGTCCAACATCAACAATAGTTAACTTTACGGCCGAAAATATTGTTAACGGCGAGGGAACCCAGTTGATGAATCCAGGGGCCGCCACTGGTTGAATCAATATCTTCTAATCTTTAAGAATAAAAACGTATTTAGTTAGTTGTACTTCTCACCATATTGAGTTTTAGTATCGCTGATCTGAAGGGAGGTCCAGTTCAATCTAAACTTTGATCAGCGTGTGGTATTGGGTTATACTAGTAGCGGAGAATTCCACTCCTCATCAGTAACCCTGAACACAAGTTAACGAAAGAGAGATAAGCTGGATTTATATCATAGTGAAAAGTATCAAACCCTGTTTCACTCTGAGTAGAAGTTATTATAATTTAATTGAGTTAAAGTCTGACGAAGGTTAAGTTTTGTTGCCCCCCCTCTTCTGGTTAATTGGGAGTAAAATTTGGGAGTAAAATATAAAGTTTTAACTTAAACGAGAACCTTAGGTGATGGTTCGAATTTAGTTCTGTTGTTTCTGAAATGTAGTGACTTGAAAATAAAAATGTCATTTAGGTTTTTATCACTTCTAGTGATGATCTATGAACAGGGGCGAAGTGAAATCCCCATATTTATGGAAAGGGGGGAGGTGCATGACTGAATTTTGCCGACAAAATAGGTGTTGCCGGGGTGTGGACGTGTGTGTGTGTGTGTGTTTTTTTTTTGCTTTCTTTACTCAGTATGTTAAAATAACCCAAACGCTGTTTTCTGGTGGCTCAGAGGTAGGGACCTAACATGACCTGTCGTTAGGACACTCGACTCCTAATCTGCGGGTCGCGGGGACAAACCTCGTCACCTAATACGTTTGTCTTTTCAATCATGGGGGCGTTATAATGTTACGGTCCATCCCACTATTCTTTCGTAAAGAGTAGCCCAAGAGTTGGCGGTGTGAGAGGGTGGGTGGGTGTTCACTAGTGCATATAACCTTTGAGTAGCTTTACACAAAATTCAGCAACAAGCGAGCAAGGCTTCTCACGCTAAAATTCGGGGATCGGTCCTTATGGTGGGCACCACACAAGTGCAGGTTTGTGATCTAACAGCAAACAAAGTAACCTATCAAATTTGGAAACCATTTTTATTTCTAGTTGATATTGTAGTGTTTAAAGGTCAGAGACGTTGAACCTTGACCTGTATTAAATGCTAGACCCTGTTCTATCTGCACTGATTTTGTAGTTTGATGTATTACCAGTCTCTAACACGTTTGAAATAGTTGTTTTAAACTTATGACCATTTTTTAAAACACTTGCCAATAGCTTACATTATTACCTCACCTTGCTTAATTGTGTAGTTTTTCATATCACGATCAACCTTAACCTCAACCTTGAGGTTAAGGTTAGCGAATAAACGATATATATATATACCTTATGGCTGCGGTATTAGTTTGTTTTAAGCACAATAGGCTATCAGTGATGTGCCCACAGCAGGGATCAAACCTCAACCTTATAAGTACCCCAAACAGGGATATAACTCTGAATTCTAGCTGAGCCACAAACGGGTGGGGTTATAGCTTTTCACACATTGTCTATGGATAGAAAAAAATGACTTCAAGATTATTTTTAATAAAAGATTAGTTAAAAATGCCAAACCTAAAATTACTACCTTATACCTACTTTCTGTAATAAAAACGTGGTATTTACTCCTACTTTCTGTAATCAAAACGTGGTGTTTACCCCTACTTTCTGTAATAAAAACGTGGTGTTTACTCCTACTTTCTGTAATAAAAACGTGGTATTTACTCCTACTTTCTGTAATAAAAACGTAGTGTTTACCCCTACTTTCTGTAATAAAAACGTGGTGTTTACTATTACAGAAAGTAGGAGTAAACACCACGTTTTTATTACAGAAAGTAGGAGTAAACACTACGTTTTTATTACAGAAAGTAGGAGTAAACACCACGTTTTTATTACAGAAAGTAGGAGTAAACACCACGTTTTTATTACAGAAAGTAGGAAAAACGTGGTGTTTACTCCTACTTTCTGTAATAAAAACGTGGTGTTTACTTCTACTTTCTTATATTTCTCTAATTTCCAATGTTCGCCCAAAGCTACACAAGAGCTAACTGTGTGTGGTTAGCTGTTTCTGATTTCTAGCTGGTAGACTAGAGAGAAGGAGTCAACAGCACCCACCGCCAACAGCACCCACCGCCAACTCTTGTCTGACCGATTAGTGGGATCTGACAGTTACCTTTTACAGGATCTCGCGGCCCCAAAGCTTTTCCGGCAATAGGCTCTTCATTCAACAGAACAGTAGAATCAGAGATTTTGTTCTGTCGTTGTTTATCCTTCGTTTTTCACTCCTCCACTCCCGGGAGAAAAACCAAATCATTACGTATGTATTTTTTTATCTTCTAATTGAATGATTTTAAAATAGTTATAGAGGGATTGATCTTATTTTGTTAAAGTTTATTTACCCACGATATTCAAGAAAGTCCAGTTTCTAATAGAAGTTGGAAACTTTAGAGAGAGAGAATCTGAAAACAACAGATACACGAGTAAGTTCGTGTTCAAAAGGTTCGTTTTACATTCATTGAAGGTGGATGTTCATGATAAGAATGTGTTAAGGTCAGTGAAACGAACGCAGACAGCATATTTTGTAGCCAAAAAATGAAATTAAATAGAAACACAATTGTTTTGATCATGCGCAGAGCGGTAAATATTTTTGAAATCTGCTAGAGGCCTAAGAGAGATATTAGAGTAAGTTAAAAAATGTTATTACTAAACGTTTACTGTGATGTCTGTCTGTTATACGGCCGATATAGTACTTTCTATGAACCCTAGGAGAGTGAGTCAACTGTACAGAAACTGTCATGTTTTAGTGGCAGTTCTGAACAAGAGAAAATCAAGAAGAAAATACAGAGCTAAAACCCACCTGTTATGTTTCAAGAAGAAGATACAGAGCTAAAACCCACCTACTCTGTATCTTCTTCTTGAAACATAACTAAAACCCACCTATTATGTTTCAAGAAGAAGATACAGAGCTAAAACCCATCTGTTACGTATCAAGAAGATATAGAGCTAAAACCCATCTGTTACGTATCAAGAAGATATAGAGCTAAAACCCATTTGTTATGTATCATGAAAGCCGAAGTTATTCGTGTAATCTCTTCCCATGACGACAGTATTTCCTAATAAATGTGACTGAAATCATGCAGTGTGTCTGCCCATGTTTCTTGTCAATTTGAAAGTTATTTAAAATTTACATAACGTTTATCACAAAGTCTGAACAATAAATCTTATATAAAGCAGGGATTAAAATGCGTTGAAATTTTTACCGGCGTTAACCTATCATCATGAGTACAATATAAAATCCAAGTTGTATGTGTGTACAAAGAGAGTAAAAATAGATGGCGCTTTTAGTCTTAAATAGACATTTTGGCACAAGATTATTTATTAGTTTAGATTAGTTAACATATTTTGACAACTATTATATCCAACTTTTTAGCTGTTTTGTGTCCAATATTTTCAGCATTAGAAAATCCGACTCGTCTCACGATTCACGAACCTTGTTAATAAATTATCTTCCTGCTGAGATTCTCTTGTTACGACCAGTCACCTTAGTCATAAATTCCAGGGGAAAAATAAGGATCAGAGAAATGGTTACTAGAAGAAATTGATGGTTGGTTGCCAAGGAAACTGTTGCTAGTGCAGCTTGATGGTTTGTTGCCACGGAGACTAAGAGGCATCACATATGTGTGCTGGAGAAATAAACAACGAGGAAGAAAAAAAAAAAAGGCTGATTAGTCGTGAGAAAAACAACAGATTTTCGTATTAAAAAACGTATAATTTAGCAAACTCCCAGGACCGTGGTGAAAAGTAATAAAAGCTGCACGTGAAAAGTAATAATAAAACGCGCAATTCTAACTAACTAAATAAATAATGCATATAATATCCGGTTTGAGACTGCCAAGAACATCAGATCTTTCATTGTCGATTTTTTGTGTTTCTAAATTTATTATACGCTATATATATATATAGATTATTTTGGACGGATCAGTAAAATGGTCGCCATACGTCAAAGTTAGCTGCGGGCAAAGTGTGTTTGTTACTGCATTTCGCGCAAAGCTACAAAACAGCTATCTGCGACTAGATGTCACTAATTTTAAGGACTAGTCGTTGTCTATAGGAACTTATGGTTCGGAAAGGTAGCTAGTCAACAACACCTACTAACAATGTAGAAATGCTGGACTAGAGGAAAGGTAGCTAAGCTAGTCAACAACACCTACCACCAAACTCTTGGGCTACTATCATATGATCGAATAATGGGGTTTCATCCTCATAACTGCTGTAACGCACCCACTACCACAAAGTGTGGAGTGCGGTTTCTACATTGTTGGTAGGTGGTTGTTGACTAGCTACCTTTCCTCTAGTCTAACATTTCTACATTGTTAGTAGGTGTTGTTGACCAGCTACATTTCCTCCAGTCCAGCATTTCTACATTGTTGGTAGGTGTTGTTGACTAGCTACCTTTCCTCTAGTCCAGCATTTCTACATTGTTGGTAGGTGTTGTTGACTAGCTACCTTTCCTCTAGTCCAGCATTTCTACATTGTTGGTAGGTGTTGTTGACTAGCTACCTTTCCTCTAGTCTAACATTTCTACATTGTTGGTCGGTGTTGTTGACTAGCTACCTTTCCTCTAATCCAGCATTTCTACACCGATGCCCAAACTAAGGTGAAAAACTATAGTTTTAAGAATTCAGAAAGTCTGTTCTTCACCTTTGTTAACACCTGATCCACCGACAGCGTGAAATGTTTGTTAGTTATAATCACGCCTTAAGACGTACAAAACTCTATTGACTAACACCGACCTAGAATACTGTGGTAGTATGGGATGTTTTACCCCAAGTGAGCTAACGTGCTTCAAATTGGAATTATTGGTTTGGTGCACGATGCCTAAGCCTATTGTGCTTGCATAAAAGGATCTCTTGAAACTTAAAGCCTTCCAAGTTGTGGTCCGGTGAAGAGAATTCGGGTATTAAATAACAGACTACATCCAATAAAGGGTCTACTTTAAATGATTAAATACCAGACTGAGACGAAATATTAAGCCTAACGCCTGTTATCTGTATATAATGAAGCAAGGTACTCAGTAAGACAGTACTACAGACAATGTACTGTATAAGGAAAAAAGAGATAGAGACTTGGTCATGTGTATAAACGAATTAGACACAGACCTGTTAATTCCAATACCTCCAGGCCCTGGCGGTAGGAGCTATTTCTACTGTATCTTTGATTTGTTTTTCTTTATGTTTAACGTGAGTGGTCAGTTTGAACACCAGTCGTGGGAAACAACGCCGTCTATAACTGGAAAAGAAGGTCAAAGATTTTAAAATGTATCTTTTTTTTTTAAATAGTATTTTATTAAAGATTTTGTAATAAAATTTATTTAGTAATTATCCATAAAGAGTGTGTGTCTGTTAACATATTCCACAATACCTGCCAAGGAACGACGACTAGATACAATAACAGACTGAATCCGAAATTAAAAGATCACTTACATTATTGAAATCATGATAGATTAGTCTTAGCCTTCGCTTTTCGACATAGCCACACTATTAAAAACATATACTTTATTACAACTTGCCAGGTTACCGTGCGGATCTAAGGTTCGAACCCGTGATATTCCGTTTAATGCGTTTCACACTTGCATCTGTTAGTGCGTTATAAACGTGACAATAACCACGACGGCTGGTGCTGGTTGTTCACTGATCTGGCCGTTTTGCTCATATGCCACATAAGGTTGAAGAATTATAAAACATTTGAAATATCCAAATACTGTACGTCGGGCCTATTTTAACAATTCTGAACCTCAGGCCTATTTTAACAATGCAGTACATCGGGCCTATTTTAACAATGCAGTACATCGGGCCTATTTTAACAATGCTGAACCTCGGGCCTATTTTAACAATGCTGAACCTCAG
>NW_013673182.1:18712-25167 GCF_000517525.1 Limulus polyphemus
TTTTAACAATGCTGAACCTCGGGCCTATTTTAACAATGCTGAACCTCAGGCCTATTTTAACAATGCAGTACATCAGGCCTATTTTAACAATGCTGAACCTCGGGCCTATTTTAACAATGCAGTACATCGGGCCTATTTTAACAATGGTAAACTTCGGGCCTATTTTAACAATACTGAACATCGGGCCTATTAACGTTGAATCTTTAGTCACCAAGTTACCAACCGAGAAGCAGTTTAACTACAAGAAAACAAAAACAACAAAACATTGTTTTCAAACACCTAGTGTTATTTAATCTTAAAAAAACCTGGCGTGGGTTTAGGCCCGGCATGGTCTGATGGTTAGAGCGGATCGTGGGACCGTTTTATCGAACATGCTCGTCCTTTGAGTCGAGGGGGCGTTATAATGTGACGTCATTTTCACTGTTCGTAGGTAAAAGAGTAGCCCAAGAGTTAGCGGTAAATGGTGTTGACTAGTTGCCTTCCCACTAGTCTATCACTTCAAAATTAAGAACGGCTAGCGCAGATAGCTCTCGAGTAGCTTTGCGCGAAATTCAACAAAGAAATTTAATGTAAATCACAGATATAAAGTTATTTTTTGCGTATATTTTGGGCTGTGTGGAAATGTCACTTGACGAAAATTTCTTTATTGGTTTTATACATTTTTTGTTATTGTTGTCACAACTTATTTGGATATTCTATCTAGTTATTCTATTTTTATGTTAGATTTTTTGTCCAGCAATGGTATTACTTATAGCCTTAGACAAATTAAAGTCTAGGTGACATGTTTTTTTTTTAAATGCAAGGAAAAGCATCACCTGTAGTCCAAAGACTCTATTTTTGTTTCTGTAGCTGGTTGAACTTTTTTTTACAGCATGTTAACGTAGTATTTTTGAATTATCCATACAAATCATAACCAAATATGGAAATATCTGGTGCCAAAATGCTGCTGTGCAGTTTTATTTATTTATTATATTGACGACGAATTTTGTAATATTGTTTTTATCCAGCAGGTGGCTTCACGCGAAGATAACGTGCAGGAGGGATGGAGCCATCCAAACAGTGTTCCCCGGCAACGGAGAGCGTCCCTATTTCGGGAAATGGATCACAAGACTCCGGGGTTCTCTCATGGCCGACTGATGCGAGCGGCCTCTATAGCTCAAGATGTGGCAATAAGTTCTTCTTTAAAAGATCACTATAGGCTGGTTGTCATGGGGTCCTCACGAGTGGGTAAGACGGCCATTATTAAGCGTTTCCTGTACCAATCATTTACCGCTGAATATAAACCTACTGTAGAAGAGCTGCTGACTACAGAATATGACGTAAGAGGTGCCATCCTCAAACTGGATATTCTTGACACAAGTGGAAGCTACGAATTTCCTGCAATGCGACACCTGGCGATCAGCTCCGGAGATGCCTTTGTGCTCGTGTATTCCATTGACGATGCCGACTCCTTTGAAGAGGTGCGTCGCCTCCGAGATTCGGTGTTGGAGATTCGGTCATCGGGCGTCCCTATTGTAGTAGCCGGCAATAAAAGTGACCTAGAGGAGAAGAGGTCAGTACGGAAGGAATTAGCTGAAACCTTAGTATGTATAGACTGGGAACACGGTTTCGTCGAAAGCTCGGCGAAGGACAACATCAACATCTCCACCATCTTCAAAGAGTTGTTTCTGCAAGGTCATCTGGACTGCCCCAAACCTAGCTTTCCACCCTCGAGGGGGCGCAGGAGTTCACTTCCGGTCAACGCCATTCCTGTGTATTTTAAAGGAAAACATTCTCCAAAACGGAGCAGTTGTGCTCTATCTTGAACTATCTGGAAATCAGTGCTGACTCAACTCCTGTTTAATTCAGTTTGTGTTTTGTTTTATGTATAGGTAGAGACTTCTTCGTGCTGTAAAAACGTTGGTTCTTCTTCTTGTTTTCTTAGTGCAAACACAATGGGATATCTACAACATGTCCACCACGGGGAATTGAACCCTAGATTTTTATCCACAGAGGTATAAAAATATTGGAAAGGTTAATTAGTTAACACATAAATATAATTCAGTATTTTTATCATTGTATTCAAATATTTTGTACGTTGTTGGGGAATTGTTGGAATAAAAACGATGGGTGAAGAATGAATACATGCTTTGCAGGTGTCCTTTTTGGGTCACGAGTAAAGTTCAGTGTCACAGTTTAAACAAGTGAAGTCGGTGAGTGTCGTGCCTTGAGTTTAGATACACACGTGACTTCACGAAGTTGGTGTTTCGATGGCACGAGTTAGGAGAATCACGTGACTTCTTTACGTCAGAGCTTGACGTGCTGTGAGTTTAGATAAACACGTGACTTTACGAAGTTGGTGTTTCGATGGCACGAGTTAGGAGAATCACGTGACTTCTTTACGTCAGAGCTTGACGTGCTGTGAGTTTAGATACACACGTGACTTCACGAAGTTGGTGTTTCGATGGCACGAGTTAGGAGAATCACGTGTCTTCTTTACATCAGAGTTTGACGTGGAGCGACACAAAGAAAAGTTTAGCTTTATCCATCAATTTATTTAAAAACTTAAATGTATTTAAGTGTTTTATATGTGATTAGGTACGCTGTATATTTCCATGAGTCTGGTTCAATAAAGTTATTTTATCGTGTCATGAAATGTAAGTATATTAACACATTCTGACTTTTATACCGTTTATTTATTAAAAGCGGTTTTGTAAAACAAAAATAATGTTTAATTACTTTATCATTATCTTTACAGGCTTGAAGTTCTAACTTAATGTCTACCTTTCCCTGTGTTTTAACATTTGACTTTAGTTTACTTTAAAATTTGTCTCATAAAACACTTAGGTGGTCGATATAATGTCGTCTTTGAGACGACAGCAACCGTAAAAATCCTTCAAGAATTGAGACAGGTTACGATTGATCGTTTCTTGTGTTACAAGAAACAAGGGGGCGTTTTCTATCTTCCAACAAAAACATTGTGTGTGTTTATGTGCATAAAGAAACGTTTACACACAACCGAACGTAAGTCACATGAATTGGTTGGATTCTTAGATATTCCAATTGGCCGTTTAAAGTTTAGTATCCATGTTCTTATTGGTCAATACGAAACGTTGTTAAGATTTTGAGTTGGGTCTTTCGAATTCGTTAGCTTATTTGATTAGAACACCTACTATTTAAGTACAGAGACTGGTTCGAATTTCACACGGTACAATGAATGATACACTGCTAGTATTGTATCTTGCCAAAATTAATTAAAACTGTGAAAGCGACCAACCACGGTCCGTGATTACTCTGCCGATTAAATGTTTTCTTTACGATCTTAGTTGTAGTTATTTACAGTTCCGTTCACCGCCACCTAGTGTAGGTAAGATGAGTTAAAGAACATAATAACATGGCTACTTTCTGAAATGGGATATCCGCACAAAGCTACTCGAAGGCTGTTGACTAGCTGCCTTCCATCTGGTGAATTAGATAGACTTCGAGTAGCTTTGTGTGACAGTCAAATTTGGTGGTGGGTTCTATCTAATTCACCAGATGGAAGGCAGCTAGTCAACAGTACCCACCACCAAATTTGACTGTCATCCTTATAACGGATCATAATTTTGTCACAGCGAGACGTGAATCATATAGGCCACGCCCGGCACCGCTACCTAGTGAAATACCTCTCTTAGAAAATTACGATAATACTTATAAAAAATCTGTTTGCCTTTCATTTTTTGGTAACTTAGTTTGTTTAGTTGTTAAGCACAAAGCTATACTACGTACTATTTGTGATCTGCTTCAACGGGTATCGAAAGCCAATATTTAACGTCGTGAGTTTGCAGGCTGAGCCACTAGGGGGAAGTGACAGTTTGGAAAATGGTATTGATTGTTGTTTTAATACAATAATATATACTGAACTTGCTAAAACCAAGGAATTACACGTATAACTAATGGTTTTTAGGTTGCACAAAAACGAAGCTATCCTAAAGGAATGCCATGACGAGTTAATGTTATCCTTACCAACTATATTTTGAAGTGCTGACATCTAGTTTGTGAAAACTTTCAGTATTGATAAACGTATATTTAAACTTGGCTCCAACCGAACTTTCATTGGCTAATGTGAACGTAAACAGTTTTATATAACCAATAAGGATGCACGTGACAAAAACGATCCTAAATATACAGATATAAAGTATTTGAAAACCTTTCTTATATTTTTCTTTTTTTTATGCGACATATTTACCAAAGTTTACAGAAATACGGGTTTAAATACGATAATAAAAAGCCATTTATTTTATCATGATAGTTAGCATTCCTCCAAATACTTTAACATTTACAGCATCATCAAGGAAGAAACCGATACTTTTAGTTCAATTAAAGGACATCTCAACATCGTTGGGGGAATATTACACTCATAAAGCTCGATCGATCTGAGGAAGGACAAATAACGAACGTCCAGGTAAGGACCGTCTCTTTATTGTACAGTAAGAATTCCGCTCGAATAGGCTCTTGTGTCAGAAAATGATTAGTCTCTTCTAATGTAATGAGTTTTTCACTTTAAAAAAAGTAATCAACAAGCAACACGAAAAACATCACGTAACTAAACCACAGAAAGAATGATTCAATTGATATAATTAGTGTTATTTTCGTTCATCATCAGAGATCATATTTCTGATCTTACATCGTGTTCTGTTACGTAACAATAGAAACAAATACAAACTACGAATATAAGTGTAGAGAACTATGAAATCAAACGTAACCTCAAAAATCATCTGATATTACCAGCACTATACGTAATGTATGTATTACTGTTCTTTGGTCAACTAATGTTGGATGAATCGTTCTACGTGGTCAGTTGGTTCCTGGGATAATGTTGGATGATTCGTTCTACATGGTCAGTTGGTTCCTGGAATAATGTTGAATGATTCGTTCTACATGGTCAGTTGGTTCCTTGGATAATGTAGAACGATTCATCCAACATTATCCAGGAACCAACTGACCATGTAGAACGATTCATCCAACATTATCCCAGGAACCAACTGACCATGTAGAACGATTCATCCAACGTGGTCAGTTGGTTCCTGGGATAATGTTGGATGAATCGTTTTACATGGTCAGTTGGTTCCGGGAATAATGTTGGATGATTCGTTCTACGTGGTCAGTTGGTTCCTGGGATAATGTTGGATGATTCGTTCTACATGGTCAGTTGGTTCCTGGAATAATGTTGAATGATTCGTTTTACATGGTCAGTTGGTTCCTGGGATAATGTTGGACGATTCGTTCTACATGGTCAGTTGGTTCCTTGGATAATGTTGGACGATTCGTTCTACATGGTCAGTTGGTTCCTAGGATAATGTTCAACATGGTCAGTTGGTTCCTGGGATAATGTTGGATGATTCGTTCTACATGGTCAGTTGGTTCCTGGGATAATGTTGGATGATTCGCTCTACATGGTCAGTTGGTTCCTGGGATAATGTTGGACGATTAATCCTACATTATTAATCCTAACAAAGTTCGGGGTTCAATCTCTGTGATAGCACAGAACAGATAGCCCATTGTGCAATTTTCCGCTTAACAAACAAAAATTAAAACTACAAAACATGTTTCTTTTAGCGTTGACTCCTGGTAGCTCAGCAATAAGCTTAAGGTCTTATAGTATTAAAATCTGGGGTTCAATTCCTAATGGTGGACACAGAGTAGATAAACAATTGTGTAGCTCTTCGCTTTAAACAATAAATAACGTTGTGCTAATGATCTAAGAGTCGAGACCTTTGTGTGCTGCCATCTAGAGTAAACTATGGTAACCAATATAAAATGTGTAAAATGTTGGTTCTGAAAACATAAACATTACAAATTATGTATGTGTTTTCTATCAACTAAGGTTCTCAACAATTCTTATAACTTGGTTACTGTAGAAAACAAGCATAGTTTTAAAATATTTCACTCATTTGAAGAATCTTTTTCTGAAAACTTCTCAAGACAATGTAAACATGTGCCTTACTTGTTAACGTGACCTGTCAAGACAATGTGAACATGTGCCTTACTTCTTAATGTGACCTCTCAAGACAATGTAAACATGTGCCTTACTTCTTAATGTGACCTCTCAAGACAATGTAAACATGTGTCTTACTTGTTAACGTGACCTTTCAAGACAATGTAAACATGTGCCTTACTTGTTAACGTGACCTCTCAAGACAATGTGAACATGTGCCCTACTTGTTAACGTGACCTCTCAAGACAATGTGAACATGCGCCTTACTTCTTAACGTGACCTCTCAAGACAATGTAAACATGTGTCTTACTTGTTAACGTGACCTCTCAAGACAATGTGAACATGTGCCTTACTTCTTAATGTGACCTCTCAAGACAATGTAAACATGTGCCTTACTTGTTAACGTGACCTCTCAAGACAATGTAAACATGTGTCTTACTTGTTAACGTGACCTCTCAAGACAGTGTGAACATGTGTCTTACTTGTTAACGTGACCTCT
>NW_013673182.1:25891-27196 GCF_000517525.1 Limulus polyphemus
ATGTACGTTCTTCTTAACTCATAACCTGGGTAAGTAACATGGAGATAAAAACTGAACCTAATTATATGTACGTTCTTCTTAACTCATATCCTGGGTAAGTAACATGGAGATAAAAACTGAACCTAATTATATGTACGTTCTTCTTAACTCATATCCTGGGTAAATGATGTGTAAACGAAATAAGCAATAATGAATTTGGGAACGTTATTTTTGTTGTTGTTGTTGTTAATATTATTTTATTAATCAATAAGTTACACGGTCTATTACAACTCAACCTATATATATATCATTACGTGTGTACTCTGATCTCAGAACTGGGTGCTTTTCGTTTGACAAAGTGCTCTTACTAAAACTTTCTTATAAATTGAGAAAATAAATAAATATAGTGAGTCTACGTTTAATATTTTTTTTTCCAGCCTTATTAGAAGTTTCGAATAATCTCCTAGTTATCCCGGTAATGGGTGATATAGAGATGGATGGTGTCCAAATGTCTTGATATCTAAGTTCCTTTTGTTGTTAGGATTCTAATTAATTAGAAACGTCTCTTGAGGATTACGCTTTGAAAGATTAGTTTTAGGTCGAAGTTAGAGAGGACAGTTCGGTAAATTAGCTAGAAATTCGCTGTTGTCGAAGTTGAAACGAGCTAAAAATCAATCTGTTATTAAGGTGCTTTGATAAAAGCACACGTGTTCTCGAACTTTGTAGATTACAGCTATCTCAACACTTTTAAAGTATCTAAATTCACATGAAAATCAAATCGTTTCAACAAACTAGCTGAGCTAATTAACTTGCTAATTAAAATGGACGGCAAGTAATTATGGGTAATTGCCAATAATAAATTAATGGATTTCGGCTGTAAGTGATAACAGAAATTGACCTGACCACGTGCTGCAGCGACCACGTACATGCCATCAGCTTAAAACTGACTTGAGTAAAAAATGGGCGGACTTTTGTTCTATTCTAACTTATTATCAACATTAATGAGCTGAAAGTCTGTCGAGTCTTATTGAGTCGGGACAGTAAACGTTTGTTGTTGTGTTTTACTTTGAATACACGCTTTAACCCTAAAATCACCGTTTTGCTTATATATCATATTCTACGTGAGGGCTCCACTTACTGAGTTGTTTTGTTCTTTCCCGTGATAAGAATCACTGTAAAAAACTGGGCAGATACTGGGTTAAATTGCTCGTTCTCTCTGTAAACTAGTATCCGAAACGAATGTAAATAACCGTAATAACAAACAAACCTAGCTTAAAAATTAATCTAATTTGTTTCAGAGCAAAGCCACGCTATCCTCGCTCTGTT
>NW_013673182.1:27911-32440 GCF_000517525.1 Limulus polyphemus
AGTCCTTGTACGAAGATGTCTGACTTAGTCCTTGTATGAAGATGTCTGACTTAGTCCTTGTACGAAGATGTCTGACTTAGTCCTTGTGTGAAGATGTCTGACTTAGTCCTTGTATGAAGATGTCTGACTTAGTCCTCGTACGAAGATGTCTGACTTAGTCCTTGTATGAAGATGTCTGACTTAGTCCTTGTACGAAGATGTCTGATTTAGTCCTTGTATGAAGATGCCTGACTTAGTCCTTGTACGAAGATGTCTGACTTAGTCCTTGTACGAAGATGTCTGATTTAGTCCTTGTATGAAGATGTCTGATTTAGTCCTTGTATGAAGATGTCTGACTTAGTCCTCGTGCGAAGATGTCTGACTTAGTCCTTGTACGAAAATGTCTAGTCCTTGTACGAAGAAAATTAGCAACAAATATCGTTAGATAAAACACATCAATCAAATAAGCGTGAAGAAAGGAAAACCGAAAGGAAGATGTATTTTTTTATGGCAGTATAAAGTACAGTTTACAAAATTATACGTATTCTATCTTGTAAAATATTAAAAATGGTTTAAGATTGTTTTCCTACAAAAATCTATAAATGTATATGTTAATACATTTTATGATGTTTTTGGTCTAAACAAATCTTTCATCTGGCTGGGCCATGCAGCGTTTTATTCTGATGTTTTTGGTGTAAACAAATCTTTCATCTGGCTGGGCCATGCCGGTTTCTTTTCGGATGTTTTTGGTGTAAACAAAGCTTTCATCTTGTTGGCTCATGCCGCGTTTTATTCTGATGTTTTTGGTGTAAACAAAGCTTTCATCTGGCTGAGCCATGCCGCGTTTTATTCTGACGTTTTTGGTGTAAACAAAGCTTTCATCTGGCTAAGCCATGCCGCGTTTTATTCTGAAGTTTTTGGTGTAAACAAAGCTTTGAACTGGCTGAGCCATGCCGCGTTTTAGTCTGATGTTTTTGGTGTAAACAAAGCTTTCATCTGGCTGAGTCACGCCGCGTTTTATTCTGATGTTTTTGGTGTAAGAAATCTAATTAAGATGTTGTTATGAAATAGGTATGTGACGTGTGATAATAAATCTGATTATCATAAGATTATGTTAGATAATACGGATTGGCCTAAGTTTATTTGTTGACAAAAATAATAAAACACCTAGGTTCCGGGAGTGTTTAGGGTTTAGTGTACCGGTCTGTAAATCTGAGGATCCATGGTTCATATCTCTTTAGGGTCGTGGGTGCGTTTTAAGAGTGACGAGCAACTCCCATTATTCGATTAGAATAACTCAAGAGTTGACTGTGAGTGCTACGAATATCGTAAACAAAGAAACAACAGAATGTTTAAAAAAATTCACATTTTCATTCTTTCAGAATTCTGTGGTCCTATGCGGAATCCTCTCCTAGTCATGTAAAAGTTGACATTAAATATCTACCATATTTTTCAAGTTTACTAATTAGTTAAAAACAGCTCCTAGTTTTGTTGCTGCCGATATTTTATTTATTTGATAAAATCAGCTTTGAAGTTCAACAAAAATCAATTCCCTGAGAAATTGTCTTTTTTACCAAACTCTTTTGATGTGCCGTAAAACAAACATACTGGGTGACTAGCTAGCCACATCAGTAGGGGTTTAATAATAACTAGATGTATTTCTTGCTTTTGAAGCTCATATGTCATTCTGTGTTGTAGCCTACAGAGTGCATAATTCTTCTCGTGATTCATGGCATGCGAAGGTTTTACTGATGTCACGACAGTACAAACTGTTTGAACTGTTTATTATTATTACTGATGTGTTTGTGTATTCAACCAGCGTGTTTGTATCAGAATTATTGGTTAAGTTTATTATTTCAGTGAAAAGGGGCCACCTGGAAGGAGTCACCTGTTTTAACCACTCGCACCACTATACAGTAGTGTGTTGTCTGTCTGTCAGTCAGTAGACACTAAAACGATGTCACATGAAGGAGGCTTAACGTTGCAATAATTCTGATACCAACATGCTGGTTGAATACACAAACACATCAGTAATAATAATAAACAGTTCAACCAATAATTCAACCAAGAGAAACTGACTGGTTGCGAACACCATTACTAAATCCTTTTGGGAATATTTCGTATTGTATAATGTGATAGTTTCAAAATGGCGTCCGTGTTATTTCTGTCATACGTCGTAGTGTGATGTTTGCCAATATTCTTGGTTTAGATCGATTTATATCTAATAACTAGTTTCTTTTCAATAACTGACAAGCTATTATTAAAACAAAACAAGGACTTTATACATCTGAATAGCTTACCGTCATACTGTAGCAGCTAAACCTAACTTACCTGATATTCTAATAGCATTATTTGGGGCGATGAAAATATGTGGCGTTATAATGTGACGGTGAATCCCACTATTCAGTGGTTAAAAAGTAGTCCAAGAGTAGGCGGCAGGTGGTGTTTATCAAGCATACCAGAAAATGTGGAAGGATATGATATTAAGAGAAAACAGACACACAACATGAAGCTTGCACAATGATACTTGAAGCCTCTTATGAGTGTTATGCCTCAGCTGCTGTGTATAGAAAGCTAGGGGACGATACAATACACCTAATTAACGTAGCACCAACAGCGAGCTCTCACTGTGCCAGCACGAATTACTGATTCTCAAACACTTATTACCAACACCAAGTAGCTCAGAGTTGGCGGTGGATGCTGTTGATTAGCTGCCTTCTTTTGAGTTTTAAACATTTGTGGTGGTTTTGTCCAGATAATATTTTGTATAGTTTGAACAAGAATTATAAAAATAAACAAACATTTTTTTTTGTAATTTTCAAAACTTAAATTACGAGGATACCAAGTTACTAAATCTAGCTTGAAACCTGGAAAGCCCAATTTCTTTTCACAACGACAAATTACAAGCTGTGACAATACATCATAGTATTAAAAGGATTAGTGATCACCTAACAATGAAATTCAATAGTTCACTGTTTTCTAACAATGGTTCAGTCAGTTAAACATCATCTAATTGTTAAATATTTCAGTTTTAAATAGAGCACACGTCCTGACAAGACTAGCGTCGTAAAACTGTATGTATAATGCTATGTTTTCTCAGTCTGCAAGAGAAATAAAGCTTACAAGCTCTTCACACAGAGATCAGCAAATGTCTTGTTCTCCTTCGTTCACACACACTTATTTTGATAGTGTTTTGTACTCAATAAAGATTGTTTTACTGTATTTAGCACTATATCCAGTCTCTTTCATTACTCGAGACTCAGCCAAAACCAAAGCAATTTAGTTGAGCTCTGCAATACATTTTCTGGCCAATCTACTGTTATCTTGCTGATCCTACTATATTACGTAAAGGTATATCAGTGAACATGAGAATATCACTTGGACTGTCCAAAGGTCACAAACAAAAAATACCTTTAAAACCTATAGTTTTGGCATGCAACACAGCAACTTCAGTAGGCTACTATAGTACTTACTAGATATTGTTCCCTCACAATTAGCGGGTGCTAATTAATTTATACAGTTTTTAAACTTCTCCTTAACTGATAAATTAATGTCATTTTAGAACTTGCTAAAGAATTATTTGACCTTAACGGTCTATCATAGAAATAATGTAAAATTTTATGCTGGAAAATAACTACTTTACTTTTAATTCAAACGTACACTTACGACAGGAGGGAGTAACTATGAGACATAGAGTTGTTGTAGTAACTATGAGACATGGAGTTGTTGTCGTAACTACGAGACATAGATTTGATGTAGTAACTACGAGACACAGATTTGATGTAGTAACTATGAGACATAGAGTTGATGTAGTAACTACGAGACATACAGTTGATGTAGTAACTATGAGACATAGAGTTGATGTAGTAACTATGAGACATAGATTGATGTAGTAACTACGAGACATAGATTTGATGTAGTAACTATAGACATAGAATTGTTGCAGTAACTATGAGACATAGAGTTGATGTAGTAACTACGAGACATAGAGTTGTTGTAGTAACTACGAGACATAGAACTGGTGTATTAACTAGGAGACAGAGTTGGTGTAGTAACTATGAGACATAGAGTTGATGTAGTAACTATGAGACAAAGTTGGTGTAGTAACTATGAGACATAGAGTTGTTGTGGTAACTATGAGACATAGAGTTGTTGTAGTAACTATGAGACATAGAGTTGATGTAGTAACTATGAGACATAGAGTTGATGTAGTAATTACAAGACATATAGTTGATGTAGTAACTTTGAGACATAGAGTTGGTGTAGTAACTATGAGACATAGAGTTGTTGTAGTAACTATGAGACATAGAGTTGTTGTAGTAACTATGAGACATGGAGTTGTTGTAGTAGCTACGAGACATAGATTTGTTGTAGTAACTACGAGGCATAGAACTGATGTAGTAACTATGAGACATAGAGTTGATGTAGTAACTATGAGACGTAGAGTTGATGTAATAACTATGAGACATAGAGTTGATGTAGTAACTATGAGACATAGAGTTGATGTAGTAACTATGAGACGTAGAGTTGATGTAGTAACTATGAGACAT
>NW_013673182.1:33440-35073 GCF_000517525.1 Limulus polyphemus
AGAGTTGATGTAGTAACTATGAGACATAGAGTTGATGTAGTAATTACGAGACATAGAGTTGATGTAGTAACTATGAGACATAGAATTGATGTAGTAATTACGAGACATAGAGTTGATGTAGTAATTACGAGACATAGAGTTAGTGTAGTAATTACGAGACATAGAGTTAGTGTAGTAACTATGAGACATGGAGTTGTTGTAGTAACTATGAGACATAGAGTTGTTGTAGTGACTATGAGACATGGAGTTGTTGTAGTAACTATGAGACATAGAGTTGATGTAGTAACTACGAGACATAGATTTGATGTAGTAACTATGAGACAGAGTTGTTGTAGTAACTATGAGACATAGATTTGATGTAGTAACTATGAGACATAGAATTGATGTAGTAACTACGAGACATAGGTTTGATGTAGTAACTATAGACATAGAATTGTTGCAGTAACTATGAGACATAGAGTTGATGTAGTAACTACGAGACATAGAGTTGTTGTAGTAACTATGACACATAGAGTTGATGTAGTAACTACGAGACATAGAGTTGATGTAGTAACTATGAGACACAGAGTTGTTGTAGTAACTACGAGACATAGAACTGATGTAGTAACTAGGAGACAGAGTTGGTGTAGTAACTATGAGACATAGAGTTGATGTAGTAACTATGAGACAAAGTTGGTGTAGTAACTATGAGACATAGAGTTGTTGTAGTAACTATGAGACATAGAGTTGATGTAGTAATTACGAGACATATAGTTGATGTGGTAACTTTGAGACATAGAGTTGGTGTAGTAACTATGAGACATAGAGTTGTTGTAGTAACTATGAGACATAGAGTTGTTGTAGTAACTATGAGACATAGAGTTGTTGTAGTAACTATGAGACATAGAATTGTTGTAGTAACTACGAGACATAGAGTTGTTGTAGTAACTATGAGACATAGAGTTGTTGTAGTAACTATGAGACACAACAGTTGGCGTAGTAACTATGAGACATACAGTTGATGTAGTAACTATGAGACAAAGAGTTGTTGTAGTTTTTTCTCTTTAAACAATATTTTGGAGAAAAGCCTTGATTTTGTAGTTTTGACCAAACTGGAGTGTCCCCTGAAATGTGACGTCGATCCACAGATGACTTTTACAGAACTTAGGACCAAACTGGAGTGTTCCCTGAAATGTGACGTCCATTTATAGATGACTTTTACAGAACTTAGGAGTAAACTGGAGTGTCCCCTGAAATGTGACGTCCATCCATAGATGACTTTTACAGAACTTTGGACTAAACTGGAGTGTCCCCTAAAATGTGACGTCCATCCATAAATGACTTTTACAGAACTTTGGACTAAACTGGAGTATCCCCTAAAATCTGACGTCCATCCATAGATGACTTTTAGAGAACTTAGGACCAAACTGGAGTGTTCCCTGAAATGTGACGTCCATCCATAGATGACTTTTACAGAACTTAGGACCAAACTGGAGTGTTCCCTGAAATGTGACGTCCATTTATAGATGACTTTTACAGAACTTAGGACCAAACTGGAGTGTCCCCTGAAATGTGACGTCCATCCATAGATGACTTTTACAGAACTTAGGACCAAACTGGAGTGTTCCCTGAAATGTGACGTCCATTTATAGAT
>NW_013673182.1:35693-39840 GCF_000517525.1 Limulus polyphemus
CACTACTTCACATCCTATTGACAGAACCTCACCAAATTTGGCACGAAGGTTTGTTGGGTCCATGGGGAGATACATGCAAACTTGCGGTTTCACATTTTGTGTTTGGTAGTTTTTATGGCCGCTTTTGTGTTGTTGTTTTTTACAACTTTTCTTTTCCTCGGATAACCTTTCATTAATCATGAACTAACATAACTTCCATCTAGGGGACGGGTACTTCAGCTAGTCAACAATATTTTTAACGTTCATTAAAACAAACAAACTAGAATTTAAAGACAAAAAAACATTTATTAATATAAATTAAACGACACTTAAAACCTGTTACGAAATCTAGACTTCTCTCAAACATAGTCCAACGTCATGGAAAGTTCTCAACAACAAGATCTAAACTTGAATACCTCTAGGGGCAGATCCAGTAACTAATTCTGACAGTAGCTCAATTTAAGAAAAATACCAAAATACTAGGTAGTAATAATCACGAAATGTGTGGAATTCGGGGGCATGGTCCCCGAGGGGAAATATTTTACTTTGAGGCCTCCACATAATAATTCTGTAAAAACTTTTTCAGCCACAAATAACAGAATATATTACTAAATGATGAGTGTTATTTAAATAATAATAATTAAAGTTCAAAAATGGGTCAATGAAATTTCAAGTTAAGCCTGAAACAAAATGGTCTAATTCCAGCTGGTAATTGAAAATCAGCAAATGACATAACAAATGATGACAGAGTATAGTAGAACCAGAATTATGTAACCTATAACTTCCTTTAATAGTCCTGGAGCATCTCACAACATATTACGTTAACTGTTGGTTAATATCAAACGTTGAATGTATCATCACTGTTGGCATCAGGTGATTCAAACACAAGAGGCCAATTAGCACTGCTAAAACGTGAGCATTTCTCAAAACCAGCAGGTGCTGCCACCTCGTGTACTTATCACGAACAAATGAGAAGACTAGGCTAGGGGAGACTTTACGCTTTAATGGCACGGTCTTATGTACTCAGTCACTGAAATATTTATAACATGATACATAAGGAATGTCATCTTGTCAAAGTCCAGACTGTTTATCTGAGGTTCCGTGGTTCGTGTCCCGTCAGCACCACTAATAGTATTAGATAACCTAATACTATTGCCTAGTGACAAATACATATAATTAAAGTCCAGTCCATTTAATAATAATAATATTTCTTCAACATTTAAAGTTCACATCTAAGCCTAACTTCACAATTTTGTATTTATAACAAAGTAAGTGTAGTGTCTCTAAGTAGTTGAATTTCACTTTTGAGTTTTCCTGTTGTTGATAAATATTTGAAGAAACCACAGCTTTTAGTTTCACTTGTTTTTTTTCTGGATGTATTATTTATCCGTACGACGTTTCGATCGCTGGTGTGATCGATGTGAAGTGTACAAAGTTGAAGTTAAAACGTAACGTAGCTTCCTGTATTTCATGTAATCAGAATAGGGCACTGTTATAGTCTCTTCTCTGCGCGTGCACGTGTATCAGGAGCTTGAGTAGATTCAAAATGATGTGAGGAAATAGTTATTACTTAATTATCAACGCTCTCAGTTCTTCTTTTATTAGTCTCTGATTTATACTTTAGCATGATGACTTATTTTACCGAAGAATTGTGATTGGTTTTTCTGGAGGGTTAGGTTTGTTGTATAGCACGTGTTTGATATGTCAAGTTCTTGGTATGGTAACGTCTTAATGGTGTCTATAATTAGGTTCTGACGGTTTGTCTGTCTGTTCATATTGTCTTATCTGTGTTTTTTATTTAGTTTAAGGTTTGTATTGCTATTGTGGAGGAGAATTGGTAATATATTATCTTCTTTTTTTGTAAAACTATAGGTGGCCAAATATGAAATGCAGTTTAAAAATCTAGTAAGCCTAATAAAGTTTTGGACAAACATAATTGATTATAAACAATTAACCAGCCTGAAAAAGGCATTCACACCATAACAATTGTTGTTGTAACAAATTGTGTTATATAAATAGCGTTCCGACCACTATGGTGTTGGTTGTATTCCAGCCAACATTATGACCCCTGGTATTTAGCGAAACGTGTCGTTGGAAATGGATATGACGGACATAGTGTGGTTGAAATACTATCATATGCCCTCTTTGTGGAAAAACTTTAAGAGACCGAATAAAGAATGTAGTTTTAAAAATAACTACAGTATATAACTGATTGAGGTCCAGACCACTGAACGATAACTAAAACATTGTATTTCTTCAAGTTCTACGTTTAGCATAACCAGGAGCGACGTTTCAGGGGTGGGGGAAAGGCTGGCCTTACATGAGTCTCAATTCAGCTTAAGACTCTACACTATGGCGTAATTTACGTATATGTGTTAACCTAGCCTGACTAAAAATGTTTCATAGAAACTGCCATTTGCTCCCTCCCGAGCTTGGGGGTGGCCACCCCTGTCAAATAACACCCCCTAAGAATAACACATTTTCCCTGATAGGCCTAACCTCACTAATAGACCACGCTTACAAAAATGTCACTTTCTTCATAATTTGTATCTCTGTTTCTATGTAGAAACATTAAAATAAGTATTCATAGCATTGGCTAATGACTGAGTAACAGACAGACTGACTAAAGTATGCACTGATTACACATTGGGTGACTAAACAAACTTGCTCATACACTTTGGACCTACTCGATTTTAATATATAGCTCAAACTGTTTCTTAAACTTAAAGAAAAAGTTATAGATATTAGAACCACGCTCATCATGCTACGTTAAACCTCCTTCCAGCTAAACAACAATACAAATTTCAAGAAACGTCTAGCTTCACAACATAGGTTACAACAGTAGGATATAGATTAGTAGTAGCTATAGCTTACTAGAGAGAGATTTTATTTTAGTTTTAGGTAGAACTGGAAATACAACTTACATCTTACAACTACAGAGGTTTGTGATGTATCAGGGCAAGGTCAATAAAACAGTGTTTTTTCATCAACAATGTAATAGTTCGCCTATGTTCTCGCAAGAAACGAGATTAAAGTCAAATAATATGGAAAAGTATAGTGACTCTCACATCTTAAACTTCCTTAATTAACTTTAACAGCAACTTTCTACTTATTTGTAGATTTCCAAAGTCTTATATCTTAGTTTTACGTTTAATAATGTAATAAACGTTTGTTAGCACAAAGCTACACAATGGGTTATCAGTGCTGCGCCCACCACAGGTATCGAAACGCAGTTTTTAGGACCTGCCACTGAGGGTAATAGCGTTCCTAGTAATATAATCTAACACTTGATGGCAGCACTTGAAGCTCACGTGTAGTTTAAATTAAAAGTTTTGTACGTGTGGTATGTGCAAGTTCATCGCATTGTTTCTTGTTTTTCACTCCCACACTTGCACTATTTTTTTAATCTATTTTTCTAAATCACGTGTGATATACATTGTATATCATCTATTGGAGATGTTTTCCATTACATTACAGTTAGAAAGCTAAGTAACATTGTGTTCTTGTTATAATCTGTATCTTCGTCTTGAAAGTTAGACAGTTTTCAGCCTAACACAATCGGATAAAATTTATTGAAAACACTTAGATGGAAATTATCCAATCAGTATTGAATCAAAGCAGCATTCTGTTCTTGTCTAAATCCAAGGATACAAAAACAAACACAAAATAACTTGTAGAGCGTAATGGTTGAGCAGAAGGTTGGTTGATTAATTAATACACGACACAGAAGAATGAGGGGGATTTCGAGCGTTGAAGAGATTGTTTCAAACCATGCAATTAAACATTAGTTTGCCGAGAAATAATTAATATGTTTGTCCTTATCTTATCTGTTGGTTGATCTTTTATTACCCGCCTCATGTGTTGACCGAACATACCCAAGACACGGGAGTTTAACGATAGCGGTACCTGATTGTTCTAGTCGTCAGGAACGCAAGGAATGTGGGTCTAAATTCAAGAAATGTCAGCCTCCACGTGGGGCCTTAACCTGGCCTTAAGGCACTACTGTGAACCACGAAGATGAACCAACGAACGTCTATTTTTAATACCTGTTACATGCAAGAACTTCACATTTACAAACTCCCAGAGTTAATCAGATAAATTGATTGGTATGATGGGAGATTTAGAAGATTATAGATCAAGACAGTTGATAAATTAGGACAGCAAAAAG
>NW_013673183.1:0-5253 GCF_000517525.1 Limulus polyphemus
GGTATTATTCAGGAATTGTTTTTAGGTCTTCACTCTTCGCCTTAAACAAACCGAATTCCTGCAAGCTTTACTAATTTACTAAAAGTAATAATTCAATTTTCCCACCATTATTATACAATTTGATTTATTTTTATGTCACAAACTGTTGTGAAGTTGGAATTTTAGCAACAGTCCATAGCCAAATAAAGATCATGTTTTAACTACTAGAAAAAGGAGGTTGTTAAAATTAAATTTAAAATTTGTGTTAATGTTATTACATTGCTAAAATCTGATTAAAAGAAACGTTTAAAATTTCTCTTTAAGATTCTGGGAAGTACTTTTTCTATCGATCAGAAATAGCAAAATTATATTTTTCATATTTTGAGTCTTCAAAGTATTTAAACTTTTCAAATTCTAATATACATTTTAAAACAATACAGAAATGACAATAATTAGAAAAATATTGCCGATAGTATAGGTCATTACTAAGTTTTAAATATGATGGACAGTGGAACCTGAAAAGTAAACATGCGGTTCTCATTTGGTGATCTTAAGCACTGCCAGAATTGTTTTCTTGATTACCATTATTATATTGTGTGAAATTGTTGTGCTCTATTTTGGTAATAGAAAGCATGTTTAATGTCATTGTCATACAGATGTTAAAAGTGATCAGACTCAAAGAATATATTTCAGAAAGTTTACAGTCCCCACCATACACACACACAATTCCTAATATGCTGTGTAATTATAAATTAGGCAGTGCCAGTACCCAAAATATTTTGGGGGCGAGTGGGGTCAAGCCAATTTTTTTTAGGGGGGGGGCAAGTAAGCAGGGGATAAACCAAAATTTTGTTTTTGGCAGAAACAAAGACATCTTATACTCTCGTGTAATTTTAAGTGGCTAAAAAAAACTTTTAGCTTGTAAAATTACAATGAAACAACTTTGGGTTTAAAAAAATACTTTGTATTGAGTTTTGAAGCCCCAAAGTACTCACAGACCTTGGAAAGGATCAGAAGGTTATTGTCCATTGTACTATATCTAGCAGTTTTTTGTGAATAAAAGTGAATTGATGAATGATGATCTTTCAAACACTATTTAATTAAATAAATAATTATTTGGTGCAGTAGCACCATTAGTACAAAAAAAAGTAGGGTTAAAGGGAATACCTATTGTTGTAGGACATATATGGTTGACTTCTAGCATATAAGAAAAAACAACATCCTGTAAAACAGTAGTGAACACGTTTTCTTGATATACACATTACATTTGCTCTATGTACATAGGAATAAATTGGGGGGGGGGGCAAATTCACTCTTGCCAGATTTTGCAATAAAGAAAACAAGCCACATGGTCTCTTAAAACAAGTCGCTTCTAAATCAATCAACATTAAGCAATGCAATGTTAAACAGGCATAATAACACAAAATAACAGGAAATATTAAAGTGATTGTAATAAAACAGAAGTCCTAATCTTTGGGAAATATGTGAACTTGGCAACCCTGCTGTAGAGACTTTTGAGTGTACATCAGTTGTAGAATTATACTTTCTTCTTTTTGCTGTTATCTTTTCTTGTTTTCTATCTTTCTTTTCTTTTTTGAAGAACATTTCAAAGTGATGGGATACTATTTAGATGAATTTTAAAGTATTGTTTCCTAAGGGGAGTAGTAGGGAATGTTTATGAAGTGAAATAGATGGAATAATGATAATAAAAATCATATAGCTTAAGGGAATAACTCTTCATATGTCTATGGTTTTATATACACTAAATTGCATATTTAATGATTAATATGTAAATCAAATGAAACTTAAATTTCCTATTTATGGAAAACATCTTTGGAAAAAATAAAAGCTGAGTTATCACTCTTCAGTGTCTAGTTTTCATTGAAAATATGGCGTGAAATTGAGATTTGCTTAAATTATTTTAAGCTTTTGGATATTTAAATCTCTCAAGTTTATATCTAGGAGATGTTTAAGAAAAATCCAATATGTGACATAAAATTGGACTTACTATTGTTAATTTAAAAGATGACATTTATTTGTACACAACTCCTTGGATGCTATTAAAATAACAAAAAAAAAACTGACATACTGTCATAATACAAATATAGTGTTTTGATTCAAAATTAATGTTTGTGATTTCAGAAGAAAAATATTTTCTAAAAGTACCATGTAATTAATTTTTTTTGTACTTTTTTAGGAACAATGCTAGATTAATGCTTATGTGGTGTTTGTATTAATAGAAGCAGGTACAATGTTTGTCTTAACTAGTGTTAAAGGATGTTACTTTTTAATCTCTTACCTCTCGAGTACAAGTGATAAGATGTGTTAAATGTAACATCATTTTTATTTTAACATTAGATTTTTATGTTTCACAAAAGTGAAAAAAAGTTTGAGCACAATATCAGAATCAACATTTACAATTACATAGGTATGTATTATTTACAATATTGTGAAAGGCTTCTCTAATCCCCTTGAAATTAGCCTTTTTGTTTGTGCTGAGAACTAATCAACAGTAGTTGTACTACTTTAGTAGTTTCACTTAATCTCACTACATCAACTCCTTTCAGTGTTAATTTATTGTTCCTTTGAAATATTTAAAACAGATTTTACATAATTCTATCTTTCCAAAAGTGTGTAGATACTTTCATTACTTAAGAGACTCACCAACCTATGTAAAATATATTATCTGTTTAAAAAAAACAAACGCTATTTTAGTTTTATCATTAAAGACTTCAGTCATGTTTTTTTTATCTGTGAAGAAAAATATTGAATTTTGCATTAACTCTAAATCAGGTTCGTTCTTGTTATTATTTACTGGAACTTTTAAAACACCGGAAAGAAAAATATGTAGAAAATTAGTACCACTGGTGTCGGCAGAGAATTTTTCGGGGGGGGGGGCAAACTAGTGTGAAATTGTGAAGTGAATAAAAAATTCATATACATATACTGAATGAATACAGAAAGAATTATGTTTCTTTTTTTTGGGGGGGGTACCCTTCCTGTGGATGCCCATGGTTAGTAATGTAGTAATGTGAATATCTGAGTATGTTGAGTTTTTTGTAGTTTCTGTTGATCTTGTTACAAATAACGGAAGAGTACCTTAGAACATATAAAATGTTCTGTGTGTGTCATGATTTGATTTCATATCAGATGTAGTGGTTTAAATTAATATCTACGTAGAAAATCTTATTGAAAAATGTTTTAAAAAAGTTATTTATTAAGAATCACAAGTTTTTGATAATTTTTTATTTCATTTTGACAACTTGAGATATTTAGAACCCTCTAATTAACTAATCTTGATTGAAGCTTTTTTTTTTGTATAGTCACTTGAATTTGAACAATTCCTAAACTGAGGTTAGTGATCACAATTTCTAGATTTAGGTATGTTTTAATGTTAGGAAAACTCTTCAATCAATGATAAACTGTGTTTACTGGAGAGATAAATAGTCTTCATGATTGACCTGGGAATTATTTTGATTAGTTACTGAAGCTGATGGTTAGCCTTGCTTTTCGTACTTGTGCTTCAAGTATTCAGTTGTTTCTGAAATGGAAACTACTTAAGTCTTAGTATTTTGTAATTTTTGTGTAGTAAATAGACTGAATATTCTTTATGCAAGTGGTCATTCATTTTAATGTATACTCAAAAAATTGAACATGTCTAGGTAACATAATATTGGTATGGATAAATTTTTTGTGTTAAGAAATGATGTTTTCAACAATGTGTATGTGTAATAACGGAATTCTTAACAGAAATGTACAGTTCCCAATACGTTTGTTTTTGGAACAATTATTACTGCAAATAAGATCTTTTTATAATATTTTTCCTGGAGCAGAATGTATTAAATTATAAAATGTATCTCTGGAATATTTTAATGAAAAAATTAACAAAGGCACATGTTTGTCTAGTTTGTGATAATCATCTTGGCAAGTCAAAGTAATGTCTACTTTATTGTTGACTGATATTTATGTTAAAATCTGTCTCCTAAAAGTAGTTTTTTTTTTTAACTGCCATTAATTACATAATGATAAGGTTATGCTGAGGTATGTTGTTAATGCCATTTTGTGATGAATTTTTATAGAGAAACATAACCTTTACGTGGCTTTTTATGACTTTGTAATGTTTATTATTCTCTCTTTAAAACTTAAACTAATCCATCAAACATTGTGTTTCTGAAAAGAAAAAAGATAGGTACAGTGAGTAAAACTTGGCAAAACACAGAAAATAATTCGAAAATAATTTTTGGCATTTGTTGCAGGTGTAAAGTTTATATATTCTTCTCTTTCAACTGGAGTAATAATTTTTATGTAATAAACAGCCCTACATTTATGGTTAAATGTAAGTGTTATAAAACTGTATAGTGAATACCACAACTACAGCAAGTGTTTAGCGATGAGTATAATGATTGGGTATAATGATGTAATCAGGGCTTGTCAGAGAAATTATGGGCCTTAATGCCACCCCAGTCTCCCCCCTCTGTATGCTTCATATTGACCAAAATTTTGTCACAATTTTGTTTTCTCAAAGTTTATATTTTTAAAATATTATCCCCACTGTT
The DNA here is from genome assembly GCF_000517525.1 of Limulus polyphemus. Taxonomy (NCBI): domain Eukaryota; kingdom Metazoa; phylum Arthropoda; class Merostomata; order Xiphosura; family Limulidae; genus Limulus; species Limulus polyphemus. The sequence continues at coordinate 4,536 of NW_013673183.1, forward strand.
TTTACATATACCCCTTTCTCACAAGTATCACCACCACTAGCATTTAAATTTGACATAACACAAAAGTTGTTGTGCGTGTTGGTGTGCTGTTGCTAGTGGTAGAGTAAATAGGATTTTATGTTATGTCTACAGAAATATTGAATACAAGTTTAAAGAGGTTATAATTTCATTGCATAGATCACTGGTTAAGCCAAATTTGAAGTATTATGTTTAGTCTTGGGCTTCTTACCTTAGTAAAGACATTGAATTGTTGGAAAGGGTTCAGAGGAGGGCTACTAGAATGGTGCTTGGGATGGAGGGGTTGTCATACGAAGAGAGGTTAAGATCTCAAAAATTGTTTTGTCTTGTAAAAAGAAGAATTAAGAGGAGATCTGGTTGAGGTGTTTAAGATTGTAAAAGGAATTGATAGTGTTGATGCATCATCTTTTTTTCATACTTAATGGTGAGAATGGTAGGACTAGGCCACAGAAATGTACATTTTGGCAAGTTAGGAGTCATCTTCAGCTAAGACAGTTTTTTTTCTGTGTGATTGGCCTTTAAATTGGAACGGGTTGCCTTAGGATATTGTAGAGGCAGTAAATTTAAGTATATGAAATGATAATGGCTGGCTTTGAGTTATATATATATATATATTTAATAGTTTTTAGTTTAGAGGATAGACAGCCTAGATGGACCAATAGGTCCCTTGTTGACCCTAAACATTATGTTATGTAATATT
>NW_013673183.1:5408-13163 GCF_000517525.1 Limulus polyphemus
AAGAAAGAACTTGTGTCGCTTAAGTTTCGTCGGAACGAAGTTACGGAAAATCAATTAACAAACGGAGACGAACAGTATCATTGAAATACATATCAATAAGCTGTCATAGGCATACGAGATGGGGGGAGCAGCCCCCTAGCTTGCAATACATACGGCCACTTGGGCAAATTTTCAGTTTTTATTCGGGCAAAATTATAAGCAGAAAGTATGATGACTCGGCAATTTTTACCTTCATTCTGGAAAAAACTGGTGTTAGAAGTTTCTTACTCATAACCTCATTCACGCAAAAATTGTACAGCCCCCCTCTGAAAAGTCCCTCGTACACCTATAAATAAACCGTAAAACATCACATTAAAAATGGTGTTTAGCTCGATAAGTTCTTCGGACCCTGTGATGCAATATTTCCTTCAGTTATCATCAGACGCGATGAAAAGCGTAATTGTTTTTAAAAGGGCCAAGATACTGTCAAAGTGTGTGTATTCCTCTTTACTTTCCTTCCAGGTCTTTAGAGGAGGGGAGAACAGTAGAGCTTTTGTTGATTCTTCTTGACGATTAAAAAAATCATGCGATTTTTTTAAAATGCTAGGTGGGGGGGGGGGGACTTGGGTGGGCCAGGGTGAAATTCGGGGTGTACAGCCCACTTTAGCGCCGGCCCTGTTCCCTTTCCCTTCTCTGACAGGCCTTGGGATGTAATTCTATGTGGATGTATATATAACTATATATAAGTTTTGTTGCCTGTGGGTGACAATTTAAATAAATGAAATGATCACAGAATTATGAAAATGTTTATTCAGTGGTTGTAATATATCTGTGGTATCAAATACCTAATAGACATTATGGCAGTTCTTACGGTTACAGAAGAAGTAGCATAAAACAAAAACTGTATTGCATTGGTACTAATTTGATGATCCTGTGCAATTATCATTATATCTTGCAGATGATACATCTATTCAACTTTTGCCATGAAATAGATGACACTCCAAACCCTAATTTAAAATGGTGATTGTCTCTGCGGCAAAAATTATAATAATACATAATTATGAATAAATGAAACGACCGTAAACTCCAGAAAATCTTTAAAGTTTTTTTTTGTTGTTGTTGTTGGTTCAACGTTTCGGGTTTACGCCTACATCAGGAGCATACATTTTCTGCAATGAACTTTACAAGTTAAGACCAACTGTACTCTAAAAGCTAAACCATGCGCGAGAGTATATCATTATACAAGAGATCATTCTTGTTGTTACAAAGCCAGTGGCACATTCGTAAACAATGTAGTATAAACGATATTGTTATATAAAGAATGAATATCTTGTATAGTTAAATGAATATATATATATGTGGAATAAATAGATAAAATTAAAGAAAGTAATGTTCAAGTTATCTAAAAAATATTATGTAACATTAAAGAAAGGGACCATCCATTATATTTGTTCATTATTAGTTTATTTTTAGTTGTTGTTGCACAAAGAATGAATAATTTACATAGTAAAAGAAAAGTACAACAGAATTAGGCAAATTGAGTTGGTAATGTTTAAGTTATTAATATTATCCACGAGCAAATAAAATAATGTTGAAAGATTATCTGGAATTCACGGTCGTTTCATTTATTTATAATTATGTTTAAAATACTAAAGTCAGCGTTATGTGATTTTAAAAAAAGTAAAAAATAATCATGCATTAACTCTTATGTGGTTCAAGGTTTTACACTTAATGTTTCAGCAGTGGTTATTTATGCGTTGCAAATGAATTACTTTTTGCTGTAATGGTCAATGAGCATGACGTCATATTTACGGTAAATAGCAGTATTGTAACATGGCGTCAATCTGAAAGCTTCTCTTTGCGTATACGCAATGAATTTTTGTCTTCAGAAGAAGTTGAACACTTGAGAACATAAGAACTTTATAATAAATACAAAACAGGGGTTAAAACTATACATCAACGCCTTAATCACGTATCAAATCCCCCCCCCCCCCAGTGGCACAGCGGTATGTCTGCGGACTCACAACTCTAGAATCCGGGTTTCGATACCCGTGGCGGGCAGAGCACAGATAGCCCATTGTGTAGCTTTGTGCTTAATTACAAACAAACACGTAATCAAATTCTACTTTGTATATAAATACCGAGTTTATTACTAAACACGTGGGCCCTGGACATGTGGTTATATTTTATCCAGTATAAAGTTTTCAAAAGTAAAATTATTTACACATTGTGAATCGCCCATTACGATGGCATATTGCTGACAAGTGGCGTCACACTCGTTGACAAGTCGCAGTATAATAGCGGAGGTATTCGAATTCCCGGCGATGGCTAAATAACTACTTTGTGTAATAGTGATGACAAACTAAACATTTGATCAAAGCACACGATTTACAACTAAAAATTTACCTAGTAAATATAGTGTGGCTACTTAAATATACCATTGTAATCAGGAGTTTAAAAGTTATAATTATTATAATACATTGATTAATCAGTTAATAGTACACTCGTTGTTATCAGTATTTTCGACCTTAATGTCAACAATAAAATAACTAGGTTAGTATCAGTCCACATGCTAAGCTAACAATCATCGCTAACAATGACTTTTATTAAAAAGATTTTTTAACAATTTGAAAATCAGAAATACAAACGAACAAACATTTAAATATAATCATTTCCGCCAATAATATGAATTCTAACTCTTTTATACGTTTGTTTTTGTAAAACTGTTGTTACAAAACTGTTATTATTATTATTAAAGCACTTATTCCTTAACAATTTGTTGTACCAAGCGACAGATGGCAGCATATACTTCTCTCTCAGGTGCACTCCCTCAGAAATCCCTGATTATGCGTAAAAAGTTTCAGGTTTCTAGGTTCTTTCCCCTTGAAGCTATGGCGCCGACACAGAGGCTGTTTTAGTAGTATAGATTTAATCGATATTGGTACTTAAACTAACATACAAAAATGGAGTAATCGAGTGTCATGTAGTATTAATTAACTGCAACGTACGGGGAAATATATGCTGGTCCAGAGACTATATTTTGCTTGTTTGTGACGTTGCAGAAAAACTAAAACATATTTGGTTATAACTCTTTTTGATTTTTGCAGGGGAGAATTGGAATAACTGAATGACAACGATACGTGACATTTAATACTATATCCAAGTGCTTAGTCCGAGCAATAATATGTTCGTCCGGTTTTTATCCATGCAGCGATACAACAATTAGGAAAACAAGAATATGTCAGCGCCCTCTATCTCACCACGGTCTATTAATTAGATAAATGTAGGGATAAAAGATAGGCGGAAAATAACGACTGAATTATTTGGGTTACAATTAGGTGTAATAAAACAAACTTTATATATCATGGCTGTACCGTAGGTAGTTCGAGCGGTGCGTTCGCACAGGGCGTCATCAAACATCGGTAGGACACTGTACAGTATTGAGAATATGTTGTTATTTTGAATATCGCGCAACTGCTCGAAGAATGTATTCGATAGCCTTTTCCGGGGCCGTACCGATCGTTGATGGCGTCTTATGTGATATATAAATTCTGTGCCCCCTCTTACAAAAAAAGTATCCTTGCCTCCAAAGATGCAAATCCGCGCTCCCCACTGGTCAGTTTTCTGTGCGGGCGCACCGCTTGCACTACCCTTTGTACGCCTTGGCTTTCGGTAATTCTGAAGCAATGTACTAGAGGGAAGATAACTAGTCAACATCACCAACCGCCAAGTATTGGACAACCCTAATCAAATAGTGTGATTTGACCGTCACTATTATAATGCTTCCACGGCTTCAAAGTGCGCTCGACCCTAAAGGGAAGAAAGAATAAAAGTATAGTAAAAAACAAAAATAACATACTATTCAATAGCTCCCCTTTTATGTTTTTTCGAGTTTTACGCTAGGCACACAGTTACTGAGACTAATATAAAATACACAGACGCTCACTTCGGGGTTCAACTGATTTTATAGCGTTCGGGGGGGGGGGCGTACACGAGAAAAAAAACGTTAAGACCCGCTGCAAAATGTGCGGGGGGGGGGCATGAAAATTGACGTCAGATTCGAGTTTTACTCTTAGGTCTTCATCATGCGCTTTAGACCCTTTTGGTACCCTAAAGAAATAAGGGCAGATGGGTCTAAATCATATAAATAAGGACACCCCGAGTCTACCTGCCAATTTTGGTCCTGCTAGCTCCAAAACTGCGGGAGGAGTTCGCGGACAAACAAATTCATAAAACACAACTTTAATCAATATAGGATTGTCTAAAATACAATTGTCTGCGTTAAATATGAATTGTCAAGAAAATGATTTAGTGTTAATATCTTTATGTTCAAACAGTTTTTATTGACATGTCAGTGGAATTTTAGGTGTGCACTATTAGTGGATCTCCGCACGTCTAACCTATATTTGATTTCGTTCCACGTTCGCTGCAACATGTTCACAGATACAATTGAGACGACATCCATAGAATGGCTGGAGACGGCTTGAATGGGTAATGTTATGTTAAACTTATATTAAAATTTTTTTTATTACCCATTCAAGCCGTCTCCAGCCATTATTAGTCTCAAAGTTGGGTTCCTCGTCATCAAAAATGAGACGACATCCGTTATCCTGGTCTATAGTTCCGTGATGTTTGCAATATTGTGCGATACATGGTGTCTTTAACATACCCTCCCCCCCAAAAAAAACAAAACAAAAAAAAAACGTGACAATAAAAACTGTTTGGGTTGGACTACAAGATGTTGAAAACTGCACGGTTGTATTTCTTTAGTCATTTAATTATTCAATTTTAAAATAGGAAATATAATTTTGGGCCACCTTGTATTATTCAATCTTCCTCCAGCTGATTTGGGCCAAGCGTGTCCTGACATTGAACGTTTCGTACTCTTTATCTGCTGTTCCGTTACTAAAAATTAAATAAATAATTGGGCTCTGCACTTTGAGGTCATGGGTGCGTTATAAGGGTGACTTTGAAATCCCACTATTCGATCAGACAACAGATAGCGATGGGTGCTGTTGACTAGCTGCTTTCCCTCTAGTTTATGAGTTCAAAATTAGGAACGGTTAGCGTAGATAGCTAGCCCTTGAGTAACTAGCTTTGCGAGAATATTCGAAAACAAACAAACACTAGTAGCTCCAGAGTACCCGAGAAAACAGAATGTAAGTTGTATCAGTTTCTATTGGAGAATACAATAAAGCTCATCATGGTTTAATAGGACTTTCCCTGGAAAAGATACAGCTTTATCAGAACTATTTGCTAACCTTTTCGATTATATCGATCAAGAATTATCTTACGATCTGAAATAAAGAGACGACTTTTAAGATACAATATTTTCTGATTTTTATATTATCATTGACATATCATCGGTACTGATATTCGGATTTTTTTTTTAAAAGGCTCAGCTGTTAAACACAAAGCTACGCAATGGACTATCTGTGCTCTGCTCACCGCAGGTATCGAAACCCGAATTTCAGCGGTATAAGCCCTCAGACTTACTGCTGAGCCATCGGAGGGTCTAAAAAGATTTTAGCAAATAATAAAAAAAAAACGTTATTGCAATCACGTAAAAGAATGTGACAAATATTAGACTGATATCCACTAACAATACAGTAATTTTTTAAGGCTGTAGAGGATTAATAGTTTGTCATTGTTTCGGCCAAAGACCACTATTTTTTTTTGTGGATGAAGACATCTGGTGGGCCAAAAATTTGACCACGTTTTCAAATAAAAAAAATAGCCCAAGAGTTGGCGGTGGGTGATACTGACTAGCTGCCTTCTCTTTAGTCTATCACCGCTAAATTGAGGACGGCTTGCGCATATAGTCCTCGTGTAGCTTTGCGCGAAATTCAAACCAAATTCTGTATACATTTCAGTTGCAAACAGAAACAGATTAACATCCAAATCAGCTTATCCAAAAACCTAAAATATAGAATACCAATAACAATTATACAGGAGGGAGGAAGAGGTCTATTAAGAACCTGACCCTCCCAGGTCCCCAACGACCTAAATCCCGATGATTGATCTAGAGAGATGTATGTGCTTATTTAACTGTAAAACTCTTAAAATCTCATACAGTAGGTTGCTATAGCGTAACGAACTTACACGAATACGTCATTAATCACTTAAGATGCTCGTGACAACAATTGTCGATTCATTTCTTGAAACTTTATCAAAATTTCAACTTAAGTGTTTTGCTGTTGTAAACACTAAATTGATGCATATACAGATTTACATTTCTAAGAGATGAACAGTGAAATCAATTTACAAAATAATTTAAAAACTACAGAAACCGAAGGTTTTGCCAGCTTGATGAAATAGGTTTTAATAGTTACAGTATTTTGGCACTTGTGTATAAAGTTAAAATCATAAATAATAATCAACGTTAAACTGGTACACAATTAAAAACATTTTATTTAGGCCTATCTATGGCCTTCAAAAAGTTGACGACTCTACATGTTTCGACGTTACAACGTCATCCTCAGGAGTCAACTTTTTGAAGGCCATTGATAGGTCTAAATAAAATGTTTTTAATTGTGTACCAGTTTAACGTTGAATATTATTAGTGATTTTAAGTTTTAATAGTGTTTGAAATATTAAACAGAAATACCATTAGGCAGTGGTAATATTTCCACAGAAATTATTTTGTTGTCGTTCGTCAGATTACGTCTAGTTTGGTGGCAAAAATCAACCAAGTTGTTTGTCTGACTTTCTGCTAGACTTTAAAATTTGAAACTTTAATTGTTTTCAGACCTAGCTGTTAATCGAAGCATGTAACCTGCATTCAAACGAATGTGTTGATGTTATCAATTAATTATAATCACAAATATTAATTATACTCTGTATATGTCACCATCAGTAACATCACATAAACTGAACAAACACGGTTTGAAAATCGAAACCAAACCCATATAAAAACCTTTCTATCTGGTGCTGCCACCTATAACACATATGACGTAAAAAAAAAAGAGAACGAAAGGGATTACGTAGCTGGACGTACAGAAGTTCTATTAGTTTTTGATGACTTTAGTTGTTTATTACATTTTTAATTTTAATTTTTTCCTTTTACCCATAAAATTCATATTATAATATATCATACATATTCTGATTTGGAAGCGACGTTGAAAGTGAACACACTTTGAGATTTCAAATTAGTTAAAGAGAAAAATATTGTCTCATGACGATATAATATCAAAGAAAAACAGGTCATAAGTGTCATTGGACTCCAGAATAATTAATCTGCAATTATCATTCTCAAGATGCTTTTAAAACTCCATGAAATATTCTTTTTGTGTGTATTCATTAAAAAAAAGGGGGTGAGAGAAGTCTGCTTTCATTTATCCCTAGCGGAGCTCTTATAAGACCTCGGGCTAAAGGACCGTTCGTCAGCGAAGAGGAGTGCTGTAGAGCAGGTGAAATCAGCTGGAATGGGACGACGAACATTTGAACTCCGGCGGCGAGTAAATCGGGAATATGCCGGGATTTAACTTTAAGTTTCGCGGCTCCGTTAAACGGAGACTCGCGTGTACATTGTGTCATCTTCCAATGAAAGACCCTGTTAAAGTTACTACGTGTGGACATCGCTTCTGTGACACCTGCTTGCAGGAATATCTCAGGTGAGACGCATGCTACTGTCTTAGAAGTTAACAGTTATTGAAGCTATCTATTTATATGAATGCATCTATAATACAAGTGTTTGTTGTTTCTTATACGGTTAAGCTCGGCATGGTCAGGTGGTTAGGGAGGTCGACTCGCAATCTGCGGGTCGCGGGTTCGAAT
>NW_013673183.1:13922-16373 GCF_000517525.1 Limulus polyphemus
CAAACAATCATAATTAACTTTTTTTTTCCAGACGGAAACGTATGAGGGCGAATCCAGATATTTCATACATTATTTTCTTCTTTTTTTTTCTCTTACATATTTCAATATTGGAGGTAAGTTAACACAACCAGAAACAAATGGTAGACATGTTCTAACAGAAAAGAGACACTCAGTCGCATATTAAGTTTACAGGATATTTCTCCCAGGATTGTTTAAGAATATGTCTAGAACGGGTCTATATCGTAGTGAACGAAGGAAAAGCTGGTTCGCTGTCACATTCTATCTGGTTTATGCGTGTAGCACAGTATAAAATAATTACAGACGCTATCAGAAGCAAGTAAACATTGAAAACTTCTTTAAAAAGTGTTGTTGTTGTTTTTTTCCTCGAGTACTGTCTGTTGTCTGTCCATGTAACTACTTTGCAGGGTGTGGATGGATCTTCATCAAAATTGGTATGGAGGTTCATTAGGTCCATGCGGGGATGCATAAAAATTTTCAGTTTTGCATTTGGGTTTTGCAGTTTTTATGGGCGTATTTGCGCATTTCGCCACTACCTCATCTCCTGTAGATGGACCTTAACCAAATTTGGTATGGTGGTTCATTGGGTCCATGGGGAGATATATATAAAATATTTTCAGTTATACATTTGGCGTTTTGCAGTTTTCATGGTCGTTTTCGCGTTTTTTACAACCTCTTCGCCCCCTTTTGATGGGTCTTCACCAAATTTGGCATGAAGGTTTGTTGGGTCCATGGGGAGGTACATACAAATGTTCATTTTTACATTTTGCAATTTTTATGGGCGTTTTTTACCACTACTTCGCCCCCTGTTGATGGGTCTTCACCAAATTTGGTATGAAGGTTTGTTGGGTCCTTACGGAGATACATGCAAATTTGCGGTTTTTATGGGAGTTTTTACGTTTTTTACCACTACTTCGCCCCCTGTTGATGAGTCTTTACCAAATTTGGTATGAAAGTTTGTTGGGCCCTTGCGGAGATACATACAAATTTACAGTTTCACATTTTGTGTTTTGCAGTTTTTATGGGCGCCTTTTGCAATTAGATATAAGGTAAGCAACTTTTCATATCCTAAGATAACCTTTCATTAATCATGAATTTACATATAAATATAATCCAGCTAGTATATGTATGTATATATATTAGTTCCAATATAATCAATGTAGAGAATAAATTAACTTATGATCACAATTTATGTAATTAAGATCAGTAATTTTGTTTTGTAAAGACTCATTAATTAAAAAAAAGTAATTTATATGAGAAACTTATGTATTTGAGAATCACTCCCCCACCACACACACACACGTGTGCAGACTGCAGTGCTAAAAAGGTATTTAAGAATTACAAATAATTACTCTCACACAGCTATTTTGAACGTGCTTCTTATTGTATTAGTTATTGGAAGTAGTAATGGCTGTCGAAAGCTATACAGTGCTCATATTGATAATCGTTCAAGTACAAAGAAGATGAGCAATGGATTTTCGGAGCTGTGCCCACCGCAGGGAGCGAATCTCGAATTTTAGCGTTATAAGCTCTCAAGCTTACCGTTAAGCCACTTGTAAGTTGTACCTAGATGGGGTCTCGCCATTATTATTTATCATCATAGAACCAATTTTTAAAAAATCAATAATATCACGAATACAGAAATACAACGCATTATACCTTTAGCTACTTTCGAATGAAGTCTTCACGAAACTAAACACACTGATGCAATGCAAATCGCAATTCATTTAACGATTATATTTCAATAAGTTTCTAATAATTCATTTTAATCAAGAAAAAGGGAGGTAGCAACCGAATATCGATGTAGTAATGATAATATAACGGGTCTTGAAATTATGGACAATCTCCATAAATTGACCATAAAATAAAAGTGTTCGACTGCAGACATCTGTTGACTACGGCTACCTTAGAAGGCTCTTGACGATATTTTGAACTGCTTGCACAGATCTTCTTCAGATCCTTGAGAGGAGCTCGAAACATCGACCAAAGACATCTCAAGTAGATGCAGCACATAGAATCCTGCAATCAAGATTAAACTACAGTCTTTTCTGCCTAAGCGTTTTCGGAAATTGCGGATGAATTCAATGAATGTTCGTTTTTTTTTAAGTTGAATCTTGTAAAAATATGATTGAAATTTAATCTTATAATTTGAATTATACTTTAGCAAACCTCGAAACATTCAGAGCTTTTTTGATGGTATAAGATCGTTTGATTACACTGGACAACAACAAAAGTTGCTATCAAGTGATTCGGGGTAATTTGATGGTGCTGATTTCAAAAATGTAGTCAAAATTTCTAGAGTAAGTATATCAAACATTGTTGCTTGTTGTGTCTCTGGGACAGCCAAGGTGACAAAATCATTTCAAAAAGAGGGAATGGCTGTTGAGAGATAATCACATACCAAGGAGCCCGGTGGATAAGGCGCTCGACTCA
>NW_013673183.1:17197-17899 GCF_000517525.1 Limulus polyphemus
TTGTGCTTAATTACAAACAAACAATCTAAACGTCGTATTTACACTCGTTATAAGCTTCAGGGAAGACAAATATAAATTGGGGTGGGCAGAGCACAGATAGCCCATTGTGTAGCTTTGTGCTTAATTACAAACAAACAATCCCCAACTTATCTATTACCGCTCGGTTTTACCTGATTGCAGTGGCTAGGGTTATTTTTAGCGAAAATATTAATAATATAAAAACAAACTAAAATCAACATTGACGGATAAGTGGTTAGGTGAGTGCCTTAGCGATGTGACATGACGGATAAGTGTTTAGGTGAGTGCCTTAGCGATGTGACATGGTGAGAATGATTTATTTCGGATCGACAGATATCAGATTTTGCTGCTGCCAAAAAGCCGAAAAAGACTGTAAATAGAAAGATGTGTTCGTTTATGTTTTCCTCAAACTGTAGTTAATAAATAGTATTAAATAACATTCGACTTATTTATGTTGTTCAGTTCAGACTTCCCCCCCCCCCCACACACACACATACAAAGTTTTTCCCGGGGCCCCCAAGTCCTTAATTTGGCCCTGCCTGGTGTTTATTATTACAGGAGCCATTTTTGCCAGTGCCATTTTACACACCGCTCCCTCGTAAAAAATTTTATTTTAAGATAACATATTTATATATAGAGGGCTATATTCAATGTAGGAAAATCACACACACACACACACACACA
>NW_013673183.1:18899-24725 GCF_000517525.1 Limulus polyphemus
GCCGGGCCTAAACACAAAGATACACAATGGGCTATCTGTGCTCTGCCTACCACGGGTATCGAAACCCGGTTTCTAGCGTTGTAAGTCCGCAGTCAAATTAAAAATGTCATTTCTGTAATGAAGAGTAAATACAACATGGATGATATAATGCTCAGTATGGTACAACAATATTATAACCCATATGGGTTTCGTCATGTCACATGCTCATTAATATTTAGTTAGTTACTTTTTTGTTTCATTTTAGAAGTTGTGTCGAGCTTCTTTTTTTAGAGATTTATCGAAGTAATCCCAAATCACCGGTTTCTGGAATGACTCACCTGTTGACTATCCTAGGCTCAGTACTAAAAGATGCTGGGCTGGCTCATGTGGCAGGTGTTAATACATAAAGTTGTCAATCTAAGTCTTAGGAACCTGTTGTATTCACAAAGGAAGTATCATACTTAGCTAGTATGCCTCAATAAATATATACCAGTAAAAGTGTTTAAACATTATTTTATTTTGAAGTCAGAGATATTGTTGTAAACAATATTTTCAATGTTTAAATTTAGTTGCGTACTAAAAAGAGCTGATTATGATGATGATGCAATACATCGAGAAAGTTCATGAAAGTTAAGAATCGTGAAACTTCGTGCAATATGTAGAAACTAGGGTACGATATAAATTTGTATAATCAATGAGTATTTAGTAAGTTTATCAGTTCAGTGAGAGTTATTGCGTCTATTTATCTGGGGTTTAGTAAACAGTGAATTAGCGTGTTTAGATGAAGAATTATATAAGTAAGTTAAGCCTACAAATGAATGTAGCCCGTAGCAAACATTATTGAAGAAATATATTAATTCGTTATATTTACGTGGACTGGAATTTGTTTTATTTTTTACAAAATAGTCTAAAATTAAAGCATCCAGCCTAATGATAGAACACGTTTCAACAATACTATCTTTGGCTGAAGTGTTATCTGTCTTGTAGTGACACACATTCACTCTGTCTTCTCTTCCCCGCCAATACCTTATTAAACAGTAAAAAAAAACGATGTTTTTTTTGCACAGTGAAACGTGTTTTTACTCTTAATATAGTAGTACAATGCGCCTGAAAAACAGTTACACTAATAACTTGGTTTTGGTCATTTTTGATTGTTTATTCTTTGTCGAGAAAATATTGTTATAGAGTAAACAAGGACTGTACATTGCCCGCCCTTAATTTTCAACTGTTAGACTAAAGGGAAAGCAGTTTAGTGAACAGCACCCATCGGCAACGTTTGTGCTACTTAGGCAGAATAGCGAGATTCGACGGTTACTCTTACAACGCACGCATGATTCCAAATTTTGGAACGTGAACCACGAATCCGCTGATTCATCGTTAGAGTTCGCTAACTCTTAAGCCATGTCCGGTCCAGAAAATGACGAAGAATCCATTGACATAATTTGTGTTTAGTCATTAAACAATAATAGCTCCCACAAGTAGGGCTCCCCCAGTGGCACAGCGGTATGTCTGCGGACGTACAACGCTAGAAACCGGGTTTCGATACCCGTGGTGGGCAGAACACAGATAGCCCATTGTGTAGCTTTGTGCTTAACTACAAATAACAACAACCACAAGCAGGAATTTCAGCAGGAATTATAATCAATACTGAAAATGTGTAAAATATTAAAATGAATATACATATTTTCCTTTTGAGGGTTTGTTATAAAACTTTTTAATATTCATATACAGTTTGTGATCTTTGCAAAGATTTAGAATAATCGTTCATACTTCTTTATTCAAGTAATGAATAAAAACCGCGAAAACACTCATCGCGCCCCCTGGTAATTGGGTAATATATGAAAACGTTTTTTCTGAGGTAATGCATCACTTGAGCATTATTTATCAGAGATACGTATATTAAAAAAAAACTGACATGTTTTTGTCATCCTTAGTAATTTTTAGAGTACTACATACAAAAGATGGAAAAATCAAATTTTGTTTTCATTCTTCAAACCACAAGACAAATATTCTTTTTTCTTTCTCTGTTTGGTGAACATTTAATAAAACTATCATGAGAATTAAACTACCTACACCTGTTAACAACCGCTTTAGCATTTCTGGGTATGTTTTAAGCTTTAAAGGCAATGTTGAAGTTATGGGTGGATGGGGTGGACGCCGCCCACACACTGTTTCAGAGGAAACGCCATTTTTCATACACCTACCTATCTCCACAGTTATCTGTCTTGAACAGTAGTTCCTGGGGGTTTGAATTTTGCTATTTTATCTCCGTATACAGTCCACTCACTACTTTCTGTGAGAGTTTAACCCTGTTTGAAAGTTAAGTAAGCTTAACAACTATCAGTTAACTTAATTGATGCTCTATGTTTCAGTAATCACAGATGAAATTGCGTTATTAATATTACTTGCATTTTATGTATAATTTGTTAGCGTCTCTCTCTCTCTCTCTCTCTTTTTGTGTTGACAAATAAAAAAAATGAGAAAAAAGCAAAGGAAAGCTCAAGCTCCGTAGGTCGTATACCTTCTTGTGGTGTTACTGTTGGTTACCTTCAACCTCAAGAAAAATACAGTGTTCGAAAATTATGTGATGTATTTCAAATTTAAACCAAGACAAAGACGGTGATAGTTACTGAAAATACCTTGATATGTCGGTTATACATGAAAACGTTTCTCTATAGCTGTTGTTTGATCAAGAGACCTGGGAGGATCAGGATATACACACTGGACCTCTACCTCCCTCCTTGGCTGTTGTTTGACCAAGAGACCTGGGAGGATCAGGTACACACTGGACCTCTACCTCTCTACTTGGCTGTCGTTTAGTCAAGAGACCTGGGAGGATCAGGTACACACTGGATCTCTACCTCCCTCCTTGGCTGTCGTTTAGTCAAGAGACCTGGGAGGATCAGGTACACAGTGGACCTCTACCTCTCTCCTTGGCTGTCGTTTAGTCAAGAGACCTGTGAGGATCAGGTACACAGTGGATCTCTATCTTCCTCCTTGGCTGTCGTTTGGTTGCTATTGGTTCTGTTTGAGGAAGTCTGCACATTTCTCTTCTATGTATATTTTTACAACATTCAACCACTACAATCGCGCTACGATTATCCGTAGGTTGTTTCACACGCGAGTGGCCCTTTTCGGGAAATGTCCATGGGCGTGAAACATTGATATCTTCTATTGTTATTAACTAATATTTCGTTTTTTATCGTTATTTATGAACATATAGTCTTGTTCTCACAAGCAGTTCCAAAGCTACCGATAGAAAACTATACAGTACTAATTATATTTTTACATAAATATCCTTATCAAATAAAATTAACACTATATCTAGTTACCGGTTTGCCCAGTAGTAGGTGGCCGTAGGTTACATAACGAGTTTATTAGATTTAATGGTGAGAGGTACTTTGGTCTATGTTCATCGTGTGTGATAAAGTTTTCCAGTGTGCTTTATGAAACCTTTTTAATCGGATTTTTTGTTTAATAATCTGCTGATCTATGAAATCTGTCTGACAACATGCATGAGTGGGGGCATGAAAATAGTTTCAAAATTGGCTCCGCGGGATTCAGAGGGGGTGGGGCAGGAACATAAATAATGATGCTGTATTCGAGTTCAGCGACCATGCAAACCTACCTGAAGACTGCTATCATGGCTGGATGACCTTTCGAGCGGGTTTTAGCCCCACCAAGGGGAGATATGCCATATGGATAATAACACTTCCCGAATCAGTATTCCAACTATGGTCCTATTAGCTCCAAAACTGTGAAAAGAGTTCGCGGACAAACAAACAACATAAATTGATATAGGACGACAGTTAATTCCGTTAATCGAATCAAAGAGTCAGTCAAAGACCTTGACGAACCAGGTGATGATGACTGGCTGTCTTCCCTGTGATCAATAGTTCAACATTGGAGACGGCTATATCTTAATTTTAAGGTTTTTTTTCTTACCTGGCTGATTAATTCGCGGGTGCACAAGGTGCCGTTCAGGTTATAAATTTTATTTCTCAATACAATGTTAAGTTTTGGATCATGTTGGTGGAGCTGTATAATCACTAGGTCGTGCCTGGCTCTTGATATTATGTAATATATCTAGAAGCAATGGCAACAATAAATTTCAATCAAACTTTGCAGAATTTTAATTAGTGACTACTGGTTATACGACCTTCTGAAGATGTGAGCGTATCGCTTTAAACCAATAGCCGGGTGCAGTCCGATATTCCGAAGGTCCAAATTCCAGTTCTAGTCGCGGAAAATTTTAGGAATATCGGTCTGTCCCCCATTAACCAGTTCTCAATAGAAAGTTATCCTGGTGGGCCCGGCATGGCCAGGTGGTTAGGGCGCTCGACTCGCAATCTGAGAGTCACGAGCTCGAATCCCCGTCCTACCAAACATGCTCGCCCTTTCAGCCGTGGGGGCGTTATAATGTGACGGTCAATCTAACTATTCGTTGGTAAAAGAGTAGCCCAAGAGCTGGCGGTGGGTGGTAATGACTAGTTGCCTTCCATCTAGTCTTACACTGCTAAATTAGGGACGGCTAGCGCAGAGAGCACTCGTTGTAGCTTTGCGCGAAATTCAAAATCATAATTCTTACATTATTAAATAGCAGTAGGTTTACTGTGGTAACTTAAATTCATTAAAGCAACACATCGAATAAGTTGACGTGGGATTGAGGTATGTTGTAAGTCGGATTATGTAAACAGCCACCTACTTACCTTCTCACAAGGGCAGGTTAAGTCAAACGTTAATAGTCACATGTCTCGTGACTGTGTGATTTGAAATGTTAATTAATTTGAAAACGTATATGTACTGCTTCATATCGGGTTTGCATCATCTAATGGCAATGCAAGAGTTTGAAAGGCCCCAGGGCAAGATTTTCCTGTATTCAGGGCCACCTACCTATTAACCCTTCTCTCACAATCGCATGGCGCACGATAACTTCCTTTCCATTAGTCCGTGGACTTTCCTCCGTCACCTAATCACTATTATTTTGAACGTAAATGGTAAGAGAATTTTTATAATTGGAATCCGATAATCCCATGGGACCATTCCTAAATCCTAACATAGCAATACTAGATATTTTGCTTTAAATTCATGACATCGGTTAGTTAATGATAAAAGACAACAATTCAGTTTTTTTTTATCTCCAGATTTTATTTTTATTGAGCAAACTTGGAGTTATCTTCTCCAGATTTTATTTTTATTGAGCAAACTTGGAGTTATCTTCAGACAAACTGATACACATTCAATAAAAACGAATTGTCGAATCTTGTTGTATCGTTTTATTACTATTATTAGTATTTCTTCTTCTTTTTTTTTTTTTACATAAAACTAGTTTCATTTTGGGTAGTCCTAGTGGCTTCTTGAGTATGGACCCAGGGATAATCGCCTACTTTTTCGTCACTGGCGCCATCGTTGATAATACCATGGTTCATCATTCAAAAACAAAAATTAATAATAATAATACTGGTTGGTATGGGAAACAATATTTTCATTGTCTTAAAAGGTTTAGGTTTTAACAACATATATTCATTTGAATAATTCTGAACAAAACATCAGTTTATTTTGTGTTTTCTAAAAATGTTGACCTTTTCCTTGCAACCTAAATGACATAATCTGAACAATAAAAACCTTTAAAGTAGCGAAATTTCTCGATGCTATATAAACATCTTGTATATTTAAAGAAGTGCTTAAGGTAATAATATTTTTATAAAGGAATATATATGAAAGATGTTATTTTAACCATTCGCCTCACTATACAGGATTGTGTTGTCTGTCAGACAGTCAGTAGACATTAGAATAACATCCCATAAGGGACACTTAAAGTTGCAATATGTATCCTCGTGATGTCAG
>NW_013673183.1:24977-30797 GCF_000517525.1 Limulus polyphemus
AGCATGATATATGAACTTCAAAAACAAGAAATAAAAATATTTGTTATTCTTAACTTTGGTTTTATTTACTCTTGAAACAGAATACTTTCGGGGACCCTGCGGAAGTACATCTAGTGTATATTGTTGTTTTTTCCTCCTTGTTATTGATGGCCATAACTGTGTAGAAGATACCGGCGTTTTTACTTTACATGAGTATTACGAGTTAAGGACAGCACTAGTCAAGTAAAGTAAACAATTAAAGAAGTACCGTGTTATGAAAACTGTTTATTGTAGGATATACACAGTACAATATCTGTGGTTATAATGCGAGGCTAACCTATTCAAACGTTGTATTTTGTCTGTTTGTTTATAATTAAGCACAAAGCTACACAATGGGCTATCTGTGCTCTGCCCGCCACGGGTATCGAAACCCGGATTATAGCGTTGTAAGTACGCAGACATACCGTCAAACGTTGTAATTTTAGATATCATATCCGACAATAAAGAAGTTTTAGTCAAGTAGACGCTAGAAGTGGTGCTTGTTTCCAAGTTGAATTTGTTTTCGGGTTTATGTGTTTAAAAAAGAATATTCTATACTGTTACGTCTCCGTTCGTTAGTTAATTTTCCGTAAAAATTCTTACTGAAGAAACTTTACCGATACAAGTCCTTTCTTAAATAAAACTGGTTTATTCTTTCTGAATACAACTTTGCGATGCACTTAATTTCAACAGTCGCGGTATAGCAAACGCTATAACTCACAACGAACATCTCACGTGCTCAACAATATTCTGTCCGCATACATTCAATTACTCATTACCCTCCCCGTTACGTTGTGACCGTCTTATATATAAAAGAATACCGAGATCTAGTAAACTCCCGATATTTCAGGAAGGGACGTGAACGTTCGAGAAGCTTGTGGCATGATACTAGCGTCACATGACCTCCGATGTCGTAACAATACTCTTCTATTTTTCTCTCATTCATTATTTTTTTCTTTTTCTTTTTAAGAAAACAACTTTAATTTAGTACAACTAACAAGAAAATTTTTTTACTAATTAATAATGTTTTACGGATTATAATAATTTATAGGTATTCTAACTTTTATACACAAAAGTACATCCAGTCTAGATATGGACTGGTTTTGTGACGTCAAACGTCATTCTTCAGGGTATAATTTTACAGAGAATGTGTAACAAAAAACATTTGCGTTTTCAACTAAACATAAATAATCTAAATCAAATACACGTTTTTCAGATGCACAAACGTATAATAGCTTCTTGTAAGGGTATGATTAATCACAGTTTTCAGTAATAAAAGAACCTTAAGTATATTTTTTTGCGGTTTAAGATAGAAAAACAAATTACTGTAAATTGTGTTATGAAATGCAAAAAAAACAAACAAACTAGGATTTGATACTTGGAGCCAAAATAGTCTCTAGATGTCGTAATTATTTAAGTTGTGTGTGTGTTTTTTTTTTCATACTATGAACTTTACCTTTGGATCTCAACGCGTTAGATTTGGTTACAATATAATGAAGTCGTTTTCCATTATTTTCAGTGCAAACAATAAAAAAATAGCAGTAGCAAACACCGTACGTGTAGCCTCCTGATGGCTCAGCGATTAACTTAAAAGCTTCTAATCCTAAAGTTTAGGTTTCGATTCTCGTGGTGAGTGTTTTGCACTTAAACAAACAGTATATGTATTGGTTTCACTCTAAAAGCGACGTCTAGTGACGTGAATTGAGTAGTACTGTCAAGGAAATACCAGAATTAAACCCTACTGAATAAAGGAATTCACGTCCTTAAAGAACCATGCTTGCAATTATGAAACTACATTAGGTAATTAGTATTGAGCTAAATTGGTCTGACCTATATAGATCTCAGCTTACTCATGCCCACCGCATTTATCGGTTGCGTTTGTAAATGGGTTTTCTTAGCCATTATAGTGTTTGCTTGTATTTGGGCATGTCCTTGGGGCAAAGTTGAATGGTTACGTGACCGCCCCATAATCTCTTTCGTGAATTATACTGATGACTGATTATTTAGAAAGAGAATAAAAGATGATTAAAAGAGACCGCTCGAATGACTTCTCTAAACCAGGGGGAGCCAGTGGAAGTGATCTGTTGCCATCTATAGACGTCATGGAGTAAACACACAGAGAGAAAGTATTATGGATTTTTTTCAATTCATTGACCTTCTTTTCGTGCATGTGTTATTATGTAAACGTACACTGAGATCTGTACTTCTGCTCCATGGTAGTTATTATTGTTAACGTCGTATATCAAAAGCCCTCCTAGTGGCCCAACCATAAATCAGAAGATGTATAACGCTAAAAACAGGGTTTCGATACCTGTGGTGGGCACAGCACAGATGGCCCGTTATATAGCTTTGTGCTTAATAAAACAGCTAACAAAAGTTTTCTTACAGAGATCTATAAGTCTTTTTGTTTTTCACACTCTTCATGTTGCTATATTTCAGCTTTGCAGGTTAAGAGAGGTAGAGCAATTATCAAAAAATAGTATTACACGTTAATTTCATTCAGTGATAACTTGAATTTGAGGTGAAAGAGGGACAAAAAAGAATGCTATTGTATCTGTGAAATATATTCGAATCATATTTTCACATGGGAATAAAGACGAACATTAAATATATTTGAGAACGTAAGACTTGTTTTTTGCTAAAATATTCAATTATAAATACATAAGTGTTTAATTTTGTTTGTTTGCTTGTGTATAGTTAAGCACAAAGCTACATAATGAGCTATCTGTGCTGTGCAAACCACGGGTATCAAAACCCGATTTCTAGCGATATAAGTCAGCAGACATGCCATTGTACCCCTGAGGGGAGAGTGTTTCATAACCGACAATGGTTATGGCAATGCGACTTGATTCTTTGTTACCTCTGCCATCGAAGGTGACGGAGGTTATTTTTCCACGCCTGTGTGTGTGTTTGTTAGCAAGATTTCTCAAAAACCTCTAAATGGATTTGGACGAAAGTTGGTATACACTTGGACTATGATCCAACTTAGAAGTGATTAGTTTTTGGAAGATCAAGGTCACGAAAATCCAAAACATCCCTCTCTGTTAAAATGGGGACCGATTTTTCACACTATAACTCAGTAAAAAATGACTTGGTGGACAATGTATAATATTATTCCTCATTGTTCTGCCATAAATGGTATGTGTCCATTCATAACGAAGGACATACGGACACGTTTTCGTATTTTTTGAGAGTCAAATATGATCAACGCTGCGTGGCTGAGGTATGCGCTCTCCAGAGTGTCAATCTAGTTCAATATATGATCTCACCAAGCATTCCGACCGGACGGGGGTATAAGATGTAAAGCCTGCATAACCAGATGGTTACATCAGAACAAAACTAATAGAGAGTGGAATCATTTTGATCCAACATTACGATCTTTTTTTTTAAAGATTCCGGTCACTGCACGTTGCCCGAAGTCAAAGCACCACTGTTTAATGTGAAATGTGCGTGAGAACCAGTTCTCCACAGGAAGTAGCCACACGTAGTACATTGAAGAATTTAACCTGTACATAAAGCGTAATAATTGCATACTCTATGTAAGAGTATACAACATGCTAAATGGGAGGGGGGGAGGGGTAAAGTTTAAATAAATATATATAACTATTTAAAACATAAATACACACGTTTTCGTGTGAACCATATGTTGTTTTTACCGTGTAGTTATCATGAAAATTGTACAGTTTTGAATTTCTCGTTTTTGTGATAATATTAATTCGAGTTGAAGATGCGTGGATGATATGTACTATATGTTATACTACAGTACATACAGTAAAATATACCTCCTGGTGGCTCAGTGGCAGGTGTGAGGACTTATAACGCTAAAAATCGGGTTTCGAAACCCATGATGGACAAAGCACACATATCCTATTGTATAGCTTAGTGTTTAGACAATAAAACACCTTGTATTCTGAACCCGTGGTATGTTACATTACTTCACATATATACACACACATTCCAAACAACACAATAAAATACAAAATTCTGTTGACGGTGTGGATGTTTACAAACAACTTGTAATGCCCCAGATATCGCAATGTTTACAAACAACTTGTAATGCCCCAGATATCGTAATAGTTACGCGTCTGTAAGTATAATGGATTACTTAAAATATGAGGTAAAGTCTACGAACTTTGTTCAATATATTAGAAAAGATAAAATCAAGCCCGAAACAGAGTTGTTAAAAAGTGCCTTACTAGGAATTGCAGTAAGTTAGTCCTTTAGCCTAGTTTGTAGAGCACTCTCCTGGCCTTCGAAAGATCTCGGGTTTGATTCCGAGCGAAGGAAAAAAATAAGAAAAAAATGATTATCATAACACCGTGACATAAACCACGTGGTGGGAATCGTAAGATGTGTCGAAAGGGGTTTCTAGTTTCAGAATCTTCTGTGACTGTCAAGTTTGTTTAGTAAAACTGTTACAGAAGCATAAATATAGCCCTACCCTCCACTAGCTCAGCTATAAGTCTGTAAACTTACGACACTAAGAATCGGGTTTTGATACACGTGATGGGCCGAGCACAGATAGCCCATGGTGTTGCTTTGCGCTTAACAACAACCAAACCAAACCGATCTTAAAAGCATAATACGACGCGCCAATTAATTCTATTTTCACTTACGTTTTCTAAATCATTTCTCATATGTTAGTATATTTACTTTAACCTGAAATATCATATAATTCTAATCATCGAGTATTGTGTTCAACTTTCATTTGATAGGTTAAATGTAAAAGTTAGGAACCCATTTCAAACAATGTGTTTCACTCATCGAATCGGAAATCCGGAACAACCTGTGCAGGATTTTTTTTTTTTTCAGTCTAAAGGTGGAAACGCAAATAATTGATTTTCTGTCAGTCTATGGAGCGTTGCGAATTAATATTTGGCTAACGTAGTTAAAATAACTACTATATTTACTTACTGCCAGTTTTCCCTCTTAAACTGAGCGGCTGCACAAAAAACCAATCAAATGCCGCGCACTTAATTATTTTACCCGCGAACATCCTCAGAAATGGCGCGGAGTCTCAACACGTTGACGGCCTTAATGATCCTAGCAGTCGATAGGCCTAAAGCCCAAATAACCAACTGGTAGCATTGGTCTAACGATTCAATAGGGTTGGTGGTCTAAACAAAAAACAAAAAAACCTCCCCTCAAAGAAGAACAAAACAACAACAACAACAACAACAAAAAAACTGGTAGCGCAAATTGCCTTGATACTGGTGCACATGAAAAAATCATCCCACACATAGATTCAAGAAATTAAAGGGAACATTGCTAACAGCTCATCTCCAATATTACCCTCAATAATATGAAAATTGTTATCTTCTAAAACTAAGAACCTCCTCTCCGGATCCGTTTTTTTCTCTAGAAACCAAAGTCTGACTTTGGCTAATTATAACTCTCGTATCTGATTAATCCTAATATTTTATTAAATTTTCATCTTGAACACTTCTTTTAGTGTACTTTTGAATAGTATTTTTTTTATTGAACTTGTATGTTTTGAGCTCTAGCGGTTCCTGGTGGCCCAATTCATATTCACATTTTAGTTGCATTAGAAAAATGTTTGTTTTTTTAAGCGCAAAGCTGCACATTGAGCTGTATGAACTGAGCCCGCCGTAGATATCGAACACTGAATTTTTAGCTTTATAATCACTCAAGCTCATCGATGGACACCAGGGACCTAATATTAAAAATTGTATAAATTTAAATCATCTGTATGTGTATGATCACTAAAACTTCGTTGAAAGCTAGAATACAGGAAATATTTAAAAATTTTCTGCAGATATTATTGTATCACTGTATTTTCGG
>NW_013673183.1:31776-38430 GCF_000517525.1 Limulus polyphemus
ATTAGGGACGGCTAGCGCAGATAGACCTCGTGTAGCTTTGAGCGAAGTTCAAAACAAACAAACACTGTATTTTAGCACCTTATTTACCAAGTTCCATAATTACAAGTAAATTAATTTTATATAAGTATGTGTAATGTAAATACAACTAACTGTAGTGCTCTTGACATATAATAATAATAATAATAAAAGATATTAACAATTATTATTACAAGTAGAAGTTTTCATGATTGATTTGTAGCGTCATTTTTGGCAGCGTTATACGAATACACATAGTACGTGTTGCCGAGACAACGACATTTACGTGCCTGGGGTTACAACGATTGGGCTCCACGTCACCCAGTGTCTTGGTCGTGAGAGCGACAAGGCTACTTACCAAACATTGACCCTAATTGGACGTCCTATTGAAAACTATGGACATATTACCTTAAGCTCTAATAATAGGGCAAAGTAACAATCAAAAATATTATGTAGATATTATAAACGAGACAAAAAAAACTAGAGTTTAATATCACCGAATGTATATATATATATATGTACTTTAAGTATACTGCCAGTAACTATGTAGAAACATTAATGTTACTCCGGACTGTATGTATACCCGTGGTACAATCGAAACCCATATAATGAAGAACATTTTAGACAAAGGGAAATTACTCAAATTGGTCATATATATTAATTTGGGTACAAAATTACTAAAGCTGTACCGTATAACTGGGATTTCAAACTAATGCCATAGTTTTCCATATTAAATCAGCTGGTTTTTAGCAATATGATACTCTGTTAGCATTCAGTACAGAAAATGTTCTAAACAGTCTTATTGGCCATTTAAAGGCACGTGACATTTTCCAGTGAAATGTATTTATGCGTGTGCGTAGCGTAATTAGTTTGTTTATTATTAAACACAAAGTTACACTATGGGTTATCCGTGCTATGCCTACCGCAGGCACCAAAACCCGAATTTTAGCATTGTAAGCTGTGATAATTTTCGCTGCTATGGTTAATGTACAATCCACAAGTCTTTTTTGGCCACTCTGTGAAAGTATGTGCGCTTTAAATATACTTTATTTAGTACTGTATTTTTCGGTGTATAAAACGCACTTTTTTACCCCAAAATTTGATGTCAGAATCTGCTTGCGTCCTATACACCGAAGGTATGAATAATATATATGTATATATACGATATACACAAGCCATGTGTAAATATATTTAAATAGACATGCATAGTTTAGTTCAATTGAATGTGTTATTTATAACAACAGTAGTTTTTTTTCTTTTGTGTTTAGAACAATATATACTAATTTTTAAAATATCAAATTGAATTTTTGTTCAATAAAAATCTTTCAAATTTCTTTTTTTCCCCAAAACTTTGTCTTCAAAATAAGGGTGCGTCTTATATTCCGAAAAATACGGTAATCTTTCAAAATAACGTAAGAATTTAATCTAACTTGTAACCTTTATATTTTCTGCTTGTTTTTGTACCGTTAACTATGTGTGGAGTTTAGATGTTGAGTCATTTTATGTTTTTGACTGTTACAACACTCAATGTATAAAACTGACTTTAAAAAAAGGTGAAATCATTAATTTTATATGTAAAAATACATGATTAACAAAAGCAGTGATTAGTGAGATTAATTGCACTATTACTAGTATTATTATTATTACATTTTCCTGTGTGATTCCAATAATATCGGAGACCTAAAGACTAATAAAGTCTTGGACCAACGAT
Organism: Limulus polyphemus; assembly: GCF_000517525.1. Taxonomy (NCBI): domain Eukaryota; kingdom Metazoa; phylum Arthropoda; class Merostomata; order Xiphosura; family Limulidae; genus Limulus; species Limulus polyphemus. The sequence continues at coordinate 33,503 of NW_013673183.1, forward strand.
CAATTTATGGTGTAAATAATTTAGAAAAATGTGTGTTTTTAAGGCCTATGAGTGGCTCATGTGCCCAAAGAAAATTCTAGGGTTAATTAAAAAACACGTTCATTGACTGGTTCAGTCAAAAGACACATTGTTATAAGTTGTATGTCAGTCGGTGCTGACGACATTTTGATCGTTACAAGTTGTGTTAGTAGATGACGAAGACATTTGAATCGTTACAAGTTGTGTATCAGTAGGGGCCGACGAAATTTTGATCGTTACAAGCTTTGTCAGTAGATGACGACGACATTTTGATTGTTACAAGTTGTGTGTCACTAGGTGACAATGACATTTTAATCGTTACAAGTTGTGTGTCAGCAGGTGCCGACGACATTTTGATCGTTACAAGTTGTGTGTCAGTAAGTGCCGACGACATTTTGATCGTTACAAGTTGTGTCAGTAGGTGCCGACGACGTTTTGACATGCTAAGAACAAAAGAACAAAATAAAGATACTTTGAAAGTGTCGAATGAATTAGCGATTGTATTTCAAATAATAGTACTCCTGATGAGACTGTACACATTTTCAAATGAAAATATTTGTTGGTTAATAAACTATAATTCTACTAAATTAGGTTTTTTTGTACACAAGTAAATTAAACTGTTCTTTGGATATCCGCTGGACCTACTGAGACTGAACTGTCCACTAGGTGTTATAAGACTAAACGATTCGTTTTGATAAGTTTGTTAAAATACAATTAAATTGTTTAATTGTTGTCATATCAGCTATCCCCTGTTAGACCATGACTGTTCATCAGATGATACTATACCAGCTATTCTAAATAAGACGATGCTGTTCATTAAATGATACTATACCAGCTATTCTAAATAAGACGATGCTGTTCATTAAATGATACTATACCAGTTATTCCAAGTGTGGCTATACTGTCATAGTTAGACGATATCACAACACTTGAATTTGAAGTAAACACTTGCTAAAATTTCAGGACAGTACTTCTTTATATAAACATATTTTCAGAATTTCGGCGTTGATTTGATACGCTGTCCTGTAACAAGGATATTGTGATTGAATGAGGTGAAATGCTGCCATGTAACATGGATATTGTGATTGGATTAGGTGAAATGCTGCCATGTAACACGGATATTGTGATTAGATGAGGTGAAATGCTATCATGTAACAGAGATATTGTGATTGGTTGATTTGACATGCTGTCCTATGTATAACAGCGATATTCTAATTGGAATGTACTTGTTAGTTTCGATGAAATAGCGGAAAAGAGCTTGATTATTATTTGGCCCATGCGGATTATCATGTTTTATTCTTCTATGGGTGCTTAATAAAAGTGCGGAATTCACATTTCTCTCTTTTCAAGACCACTCCTTCCGGAGCTCTTAGTATTTGCTAAACCAACGTTTCCCAAACTTTTGGGTCCGGCATGGCCAGGTGGTTAGGATGCTCGACTCGCAATCTGAGGGTCGCGGGTTCCAGTTCCCGTCCCACCAAACATGCCCTTTCAGCCGTGGGGGCGTTATAATGTGACGGTCAATCCCACTATTCGTTGGTAAAAGAGTAGTCCAAGAGTTGGCGGTGGGTGGTGACGACTAGCTGTCTTCCCTCTAGTCTTACACTGCTAAATTAGGGACGGCTAGCACAGATAGCTCTCGTGTAGCTTTGCGCGAAATTCACACCAAAACCTAACTTTTGTCATCTACGCCCTCGCTTTACTAAATATGGTTTCTTGCGTGCTCCCCCCCCCCCTTTTATTAAACGAGTAAAGAGTGAGTTAAGTGACGGGTACACATTAAAATACTATGTGTGTTATAGTAATTACATATTAATTTCATTAATAAAAATACATTAAAGTGCTTAATTTTGCATTATTGCACTATTGCATTATTGCCCCCCCCCCAAGGGATTATTTGCTTCCTCCCCATCCTGGTGCGCGCGCTACACGCTTTGGGAAACGCCATTAATCAATCGATGCAACACTTCTTGAAAGCCGTACCTCACTTATAAAAGAAAAATGTTATAAATTTAATTTATTTATATATATAAAACAGTAACTTTGTTTTTCAGCACACAGCTGCATATTTGGCCAATGGTGAAGGAAGGAGTTACGAAATGGGGGCACTTGCCCATGAATGCAGATTTTAGAATTAGAGATTGAAAGTATAAGGAGCTGCTAAAAGCAGTTCAGTTCAAGGGCTCTGAGTGCATGCCCCCTCCCCCAGTAAATTAATATAATAATATAATTTTACAGTTGCTATTAAGTCAAATATGTAAAAGTGGGGGTGCTACATCACCTACGGTCCCGACGCCTCTGGATTTAGCTATATGTGCTGCGCTCACCCCAGGGATCGACCCTTGAAACTGAGCGTTATAAACCCTCAAGCAGTCTAATAGCAGAAAGACTGCATTCCTGTTTATGAACAACCATTCTGTGAATATGATGATGTCATCCTTTATTCCTATACACTTTTCCTACTGTACATAATAACGCATAAACAACATTACGCGCAAAAACACACAAACTCTCAGGTTTTTTTTTTTTTATTATCATTATGGTTGTTTTCGTTTTTAAAAGTTCAGTAACTTCGTCACTAGGCGAGTCAACTTTTAGTACCGAAATAAATACCTAGGTCACGGTCATGTTATGAGACGAAATATGTTCTTTTCACATCATCACGTGTTACATGCATATCACGAAAATAAAATAAAAAGAAGAGACTTCTCCCGTGTGACTTACAGTTTGTCACGTGTAAGTTACAGAAGAGGTCAAGTTTCAGTTACTTCTTAAGAAAGTCATATGGTTGCCAACTGGTAGCAATTTTCAAGTATTATGTGTAACTGTTTTTTTATTGGCCTAATAGTTCATCTTGTACCATATGGCTTTCATAAATACCCGGTTAGATAACAACATTTGACCCCAAACTAGAAATGCACGATGACTTGAATGATAAGGTCATTGACACAGAGTCTTTCGTCTAGTCACTGGGAGTTCTTTGAAGTCATAGTAAATTGGGAGGAGAGAGAGGTCAACAGATACAGTACACTGTTTGTGAGTTATATCTTAAGATATAATAGCTGAATTTTAAGCGATAAATACAGTCCTGACTGTCTGTTTCTTTTCTAATTTCACTTTGCATCTTTGTTTTTAAAGTACAATACAAATTTGAATACCATTCTTACACCTCTTTGTTCTCCCGAAGAAGAATAGTCAACCATTCGAAAGCGCTCGAGTTTTGGGTCTTATTTTAAGTCTATTACACTTTATATGTGATCCTTTTTGCTAACTCTTTTATCAAAAAATAAAAATAAAATTTACACCTCTGGTACGTCCATAATAAATAACATGCCGTCGTTTTAATTTATTTATATTTTGAATAGTCATCGAATTTGTATACTTTTAAATGGACTGTGATAAAAAAAGGTGAAAAAATATTAGTTAAACACTGTGGTGAGAGTGTTTGAACATTTGCAGAATAATGATAATAATATATATATAAATATGGTAGGGTAAGTGTGTGTGCGTGATGATATATATATATTGTTATCAAACAACAATTAAAATGTACAGGCATATATATATAATTTTGTTTGGGTAATTATTAATGCTAAAATAACTGCATAATTTGTCCAGAACCAAAATACAACATGTACGATTCTCGCCTGATAATGAATGTTCATATTATTAGTTCTTTAACACTTTGCTAAAAAAAATTCAATATGTTCATGTTTTAAGTTAACATTTAGACAACTTTGTACCCCTGGTGACTTAGCAATAACCTTGAGGGCTTATAACGCTAAAATTCGGAGTTCGATCCTTGCGGCGAGCAAAGCAATGGTGGCTCATTCTGAAGCTTTGCGCTTAAAACAAAGTATACTTGTTCACGGTATGTCTTTACGAACAAAGTTTTTGTTATCTAAATTGAAAAACCTATATATATATACCATACGTTTTTTAATTTTTTAATTATCATATCCGACCAGTTTTCAACATATTTAAACATCCTGTGACAAATATTCGATTTCAGTAACTTAGTTCTAAAGAGCCTACCTTTTTTGAGCAATGATTAGCACTTGCGTCAGTTTCGTCTAACCAAAGTCGTGTGCCATCCAGAAAACAAGCACGTGATTGGAAGATCCTTTTTTTTTCACCCACACAGAAATAAAAGATGGTGGGCAGGGTGATTAACAATCAAGAACTTCGAAAAGTGTGGATATGTACGTTTAATTCCACTTGGTAAAGCAGGCCTATGAAAGGATCTCTTGTTTTAATACGCGAGGATTATGTGTATATATATATATATATATTTAATCTTATACCATGATAACACGTCCCTCACCGGGTAGATGCGACTTGAAAACCGTAGCACGTGCCCTACTCGTGGCCCTATCCTATCTTTACGTGCGTAACAAACATTCTACCTCACCCAAGCATAGCTGTTTGGGCCTTTTGTAACCGATCTATAGACACCTGGTCTCAGCTGAAGCTTACGTTAGAACACGATACAAAAACCGTCTAGAATTCAACACTAGATATCAGAAATTCCCCGGGTGCTACGAGTAAACATTAGTTTCCAGCATAATGTCAATAATAAAAAAAAAGGATTCGAGGGCATGATTGATAACATTCGCTTCCACTCAAACAACAATTAAACATCACGCACACACACTTACCTACCATTTATTTGTTGATTGGGAAGATTTCATTGTAACCGGAAACTAGTGTGTTAAAATGTTAAAACAAAAAGTGGAGTTTTAAAATATGATAAGTATATTTTCTATACATGTACATATTTATTTGTTGATTGGGAAGATTTCATTGTAACCGGAAACTAGTGTGTTAAAATAGTTAAAACAAAAAGAGGAGTTTTAAAATATGATAAGTATATTTTCTATACATGTACATATTTATTTGTTGATTGGGAA
>NW_013673184.1:0-4564 GCF_000517525.1 Limulus polyphemus
TGCAGCATTCCACCTGGTTGGCTCTCTGATCACTTGGTATAGACCATATTGAATCACTTCAAGAAACTTCTCTTCTTTACTGCTGGACTCTTTAAAATCCCAATCATTATGTCTGAAATTAAAATCTCCCATGATTAGTACATCAGTATTCTTATTAGTGACAACCCTGATCTCATTATATAATTCCTCACTTATATCATCTGTCTGATTAGGTGGCCTATAGGAGTTGCCAGTTAAAAAAGTTTTTTTTTGGAACCCATAATTGTAACCCATCTAGATTCAATCTCTGGACTATAATTTTTCACTTCAGTTCCTAAAGGTTACAGGTCATATAGACTTTGAAAAACATCACTGTTCAGTAACTTATAATCTGGAATTTTAAAGCTGTTTTATTATCAGTGTTTTCCTAACCTTACCAAGTTTTGGTAATACCCATTAGTCTCCCATTTCAACTTGAGCCTCAAACTCATCCATTTTGTTTTAATTATCCTAATGTTAGAATAATATTATAAGATACCTGTTTTCTCCTGCTGGGTTCGAAGGCTGCCCTCTCAATATTCACAGAGACACTAACTTACCAATCATGCTTCTTCATAATCCACAGATGGGGTGCTTCTACCCACAAAAGACACAGTAGGTCATCTGCCTGTGGTGTCTTAGCACGTATACCAAGTTTAGTCCCACTAACTTTGAAGTTGGGGTATGGAATGGACATAGTTACAAATATCCCAGTTTGAGAACACAAGATCTAATGCCAGATTCAAGTTCATTGCCTATTCCTAGACCTCATCATGATTATTTGACCTTATGGGCATGTTTTAGCCTCCTCTTGCAATGGGGCTATGCCATATAGATAAGGCCACTCACTGGACCATTCTTAATCCACCTGCCAAATTGGTCTTGCTAACTTCAAAACTGGAAGGAATTCATGAACAAACAAACATACACAACATGAATAAATATAGGAACTTATTCTTGAATCTACTATGTTTATCTATAAAGCTGAAAATTTTATGATTTAAACTTTTATTTAACTTATGCTTTAAATCTCCATTAAATGAATCCCATCTTTAACATTTGCACTTACATTAAACAATCCCACACATCCCAGATGTTGCAGTAATGCATTGCAACCTGCATCTAACTGTAGGAAGTACTTCCAAAGTGATCACACATCTCGTACTATACCTAAACTTCTAAAGGAGTTCTTTATAATTTCCAAGAAGCTCTTTTGATTAATAATTTCCAACATCATTCACTCCTACATGCACTATGAAAAGAAAATGTTCCTTGTTGCCAACAGCTAAACTGTCAGCTCATTTTACAATGTCCTTTACTTTGCAAACAAATTCCAATTAGAGACCTTCTATGCTTCTCACTACAAGTAGCTTTGTCAGTATACTTAATGACAGTCCCCCACTGTGTAAACCTTTTGGTTATCTTAGTCATCATTCCTCAACATGATCTAACACTCAAACACCTTCATTAACAGATTTCTCTTATTTCATAAAAGTTTGAAACTAACGTTGGAAATTTATTAATACACCACAGTATCGCTGTAACTAATATACATAAGACCCTAGCAATTAACCTATAAAGATAATAATACATCACCTGCTATTACTGCTTTGACAAACAAACATTCATACCTGGATCACAAACCACCTACCATATAAAAAGTAATTTCTTCTGTAATTTAAAGTCAGTGGTTTATTGTGCAGTCTGTGACAACTATGGTCATCTGTAGTTTGGTGACATAGGTTGTGTGTAAACTGATATGGATAAATTAATACTCAATACCATCCTTTTAAGCACTTTAATATCTGAGTATAGGAGTTATGCTGAAAAAAGGTATACTAATTATATTAGGAATTTCCTATTACAAACATGTATGCATAATTTGAAGAGATTTCTCAATTTTTATACAAAACCACACCTTCCTAGTTCCTCAAATGGCTACTTCAATCAATAAGTTTATCTTCAATAAACAGGGTGACACATGATGAGTAGAAGTGCAATGCATCATTTCATCAGATGAACACTAGTATAATTAAAGAAGGATATGTGAAACTGGTAAAATACAGACACAAAGAAAAGGATGGTATGTTATCATGGAAAGTGTGTGACTGATTTACTAAATTGCTGTATACTTATGGTGATCTCTTGCCTTATGTAAATACAGTTACATAAATTATAAAAGCTGTTAAATAGAAACTTTCACAACAGATGTAACACATTCTCTCCAATACAGTGGTATAGTTTTCAGAATAGTTCCATCCAAATAAAAAATAAAACCTATCTCAAACCCTGTCTTTATCAATAAGTAATGTTTAGATTCTCCTTCCTAAAAATACAAAGCTGGAGAAAGCATGTTTCAGGAGTTTGTATTTCCATCATTAAGCTTGAAATCCTCTAGCTTCAAGGGGTGTTACCACCCTGGACCCCATTAGGGTGGCCTTTAACCCCAAGACTTCACTTCAATAGTTGAACCTCCCCTGATAAAAATCTCGGAATCTCCTTGTATATAAAACTTACAATTTTAAGCTATTTTCTAAATCATAGTGTTTGAAGAGTCATGTACATCTGATGATAATAATAATTTAAAATAGTGTTTGTAAAGGTTTTTAATTCTTTTGTGCAGTTTTCTGGCTAGAATATTGCACAAGTAAAGAACTCCAATAATATTTTTTTTCAGAAAATAGGCTAATTCAAGCAGTGAGGAAAACATCAGACCTAGAGTTAGAACTAGAAGGAGTTCGTACAACAGAGAATTCTCTTCGAGATACTATTTTGCAACTGCAGAATTTGAATGAATCACTTGGACAAGATAAAATTGAATTGAATAAATATATAATTGAGGTGAGTTTGAAATGAATTTGTTGAAAAATATTGAAATTGGACAGTTCAAGGTTAATATCTTAAAATTTACAGTATTCCAATATAAGAATAACTTCAGGAATTGATTGAATAAGGTTTTTGTGTATGTTTTCTTGTGATATATATTGTAAAACTCTTTTTAATAACAACTTCACAGCCTTGAAAATTCATTAGATATATTATTCAAATTTGACATCAGAAATCACCATTTCCACCCCTCGAAATTATCAAGGGTCCTCAAAATTCTAGTTAAAAAAAGAAAGAAACAAACAAAGTTATCAAATATTAAGCAGTGTTGAGTATAGCTCAATATTTCTGCCTACGTCTACAGAGATATTTTACTAATCGACAAGTGACATTTAGCACGTCACTGCATCCAGGGGCTCTGAAATACCCACTTGTCTCCCAACAATGTGAATCTTAAAAGTGTTCTAGATTATGTTGAACTTCACTTTATTTATTTAAGAGTAATAACAAAAACATTAAACATGTACAATATCAACGATGTGTATAGGTTTTGTAATTGTTTTTTAAAAACTTCTACCAAACATTTGTATATGTAAAATATTCTAATGTAAGTTCTACTATTAGAATAATAAATTTATTTCAATTTAATAGTAGTTAACTAAACTGGAATCAAATATAGAAAGTACATATTTTCTACATCTTAAAATGTTGATGAATATCTGAAAGACAGATTTATTAAATATTTCATTGGTTCAGTTGGAAGATTCAAAAGAAAATCTTGCTAAAGAAAAGAATGACTTTGAAAAAGAATGTAGACACTTGAAGGAAGAGTTTAAGCGGCTGTTACAACGACTTAACGAGGCAGAAGCCAACCAGTCAGCTCTAGCTGAATCAGTGGAAAGAGCCAAAGTCACAAAAGATAACTTAGAAGAAGAAATGGATCAAATGGCTAAGGAACGAATGGAATTACAAACACAACTTACTATGGTATGTGTGTGGAAAAAAATATCGTGTTAACTATAATTATTAACTAATTGGTTAGAGAATGATGGATGTATGTTATATATCTACAGGAAAACAATTATTTTAACTAACAGTTGGAGTTGACTAAAAGTACTGGATACATGATTTGTATATGGTCATGAGAAATTCTAGACCATGTTTTTCAGGATTACAGCTTTCCTTACAGTTGTTTAAGTTCTGTAGAATCTTGAGTTAGTATTTTTAGAAATTAGCATCATCAGTTTAGTAATTAATTTCTGAGATAAAATCTTTTTTTGTGTTGAGAATAACAATAGTGCCATCCTTGTAAGCTATTGTTGCAAATGTGTATAAGCTACTTTTCTTGCCACATTTGAGTAGTAATGTTGAGAGATAGTGCAGATGCTGTACCACATGTGCTATTCAGTTAAATTATACCTACCACATCAAGGATAACTTCAGTACAGAGTTGTGTGATCTATTCTAGATAGAATAACATTGAAAATAGTTGATCCTCTGAATCAAACATTAAGCCAAAGACTAACTATCTCTTTCGCTCATGCAATTTGCAGCAATTGAGTCATGAATTGCACTTGTACAACATTACATGCAGTGACTCTAAGATTTCTTAACATATCTTGTCAAAAACTGGAAAGATTTCATTAAAGATCATTAGTATCTTGTACACATATAATTTTGATAAAGGAGTTAGCACAAAGGATCACATATAAAGTGTAAT
>NW_013673184.1:5145-8693 GCF_000517525.1 Limulus polyphemus
GTCATCGACAATCAACAGCAAGAAAAAAGAAGATTGGGTTCGTATTTTATTTCTTGTTTTTTCATGTTTATTCTTTATTTATTATTATAAAAGTAACTAAAATGTAAAAATAGGGATCTCTTTAGGTTAGTTACGATTAAATTAGGTAAAATAAATAATAATATAATATAAATATTTCATGAGGCACGCATGCAAGCAGCTCATAGTAGCTTATGAGTAATGTAATTCGATAGCATAACATGAGCTGCACATTCCCCGAGTGACTTACAACTAATAATGGCATGAATAGTAGTTAGTAATGGTTCAATAAAATTTAATTATAAATAGATATATACTGTGACAAGTTTAATTCTACTTAGGATAAATTAATGTAGTTTCACGTTACCATTTGAAGTCATTCTAGAAAGAAAAAAATGGGTAATTTAGATTTATTTGGATTTTTTTTAGTGGTTACGAGGTTGGTCAAATTGACCAGCCTTGTATAGAGTTAGTGTAGAGAAAATAACAGATAAAATATAAAATTTTACTGAAAACAAACATTTGAAATGTATTTCGGAGGTTTTAGAGATTACACAAATGGAATTTCAGATTTTTGAGATGATAAGAGAGAATTGAGAGAGAGATTTTGAATTGAGAGAGAGAGTTAAAGAGGCTCCCATTGCAAAAGCACTATTCAGTGAATATATTTCAGTATTTCAAGTCATCCTATTCTATGTTGTTTCATGAATTCTTGCTTTTTTTAATTCTTAGGCTTAAATCATACTTAGAATTCTAAATTATGTTAAGTTTCATTGCAAATTTGTTGTTTCCAATTTCCATTAAATTTTAATCAGTTTGTTTTATGATTTTATTTTATATACTTGAACAGTTTTGTAAGTTCTAGTTTTTGTAATGTTATATGCTTTTGTTTCTCTTCATCTGATTTACTTTTTATGACTTGAAAGATTGAGTGTTCAGTTATGATTTATTTAATTATTCTTTTAAGTCAAATAACACTGTTGCTTATTTTGCAATTTGATTTAAATTTTGTATATGCTGTTTGTATTTGGTAGCTATCTGGTCTTTTATATATATTTTTTTGAATAATTTTGTGTTTACTTGTTGATTTTATTTAATTGTGCTTTTCATTTTATTTATTTACCTGTGAAATAGGGAGCTCTGATCATACACAAATCAGTGTACATTTTCATCATTACAATACTTGATAACTGATAGAAAAATTACTTAAACTACATTTCAATGATAAGTTAGAATTAGAGCTTTCATACAATACAATTTCTGGGTTAAATGGTTCACCTTTTATGGAGAAATTGTCATTTTAAAATAAGCTCTTTCCATAATTTTTGTCAAGATTATAGTGAAAGGCTGTTGCCTTTTTCCAACTAATTAATATAGTGAAAACCTGTTTTAATTTATGAACTAGTCAGAATATGCCTGGAGAACGTCTAAACGTCATGTTTACCCTAATCTCAGTTGCAAGTGAAAGGTTTGAAGTTACATGAAATGCAAATGCTGTAGATGCAGTCATGATGGGGTGTTTGTTGAAGTTAAACCAATCAGAGAGAGAGAAACCATCCAAAAATACTAGAATCCACTCAAAATCGAACAAGAAAGCTGTGAAGCAGAAGGATTAGTAAAAATAAGACTTCCTCATATTGTAACCACTTTTATTATTTAAATTGTTCATTGATTTATAGATTAGATATAATTAATCAAACCTCAACTAACAAAATTCATAAGAAATAGTTGAAGTCTATTTATTGTTGTTCTGCTATGTGAGCAGAATGTTTTAGATGTCATGAACACATTGAAAACATTTCTTACAGTGCAAATAAAGGTCAAAATGGAATGATCCTGAACAAAAAGTAGCTTTGCTTTAGGGATACTTTTCATAAACACAGAAACAACATTTTGGGAGTTTCATTATGTTTCTTGAAGCAAGAGATCAAACTCTAAACTTGTGCAAAGTTTTACATGAGAAATTGACATTGTGAATGATCTGTTGCTTAATGTTGCCACCAAAACATGTCAATGTACGTATGATTTACTGATTATTTTTAAGGCTAATAGATGCATTTGAATTTTATATTTGGTTCTGTTTTTATTCACTAATATTTTGATTTTCTGTGTTGTTTTATTTCATTATTTTATCTTCAGTCTTCATTATTTTGTGATTCTTTCATAATTGTATTAAGTATTATCAATTTTTGTTTTATATACAGTTTCTTTAATTTCATTCAGTTTATTGTACTTTAATTTTGTTTGGTTTATTTCCTGCTATTTAGTTTAGCTTGCTGTAGAAGCATTTGTATGTATAATGTTTCCCTTTATTGTTTATTTGTGTCATGTCATCATACATATATAATAAGAAAATGTTTACCAGAACTCGTGGACTGGGGAGTGTGCTGGTTTGTGGACATGAGACCCTGTAGTTCACTTTTTGTTACTACAAAAAAAGTGCTCCATACTTTGTGGCTATTTGTGTGTGTTATAAGAGTGAAGGTCAAATCATAGTATACTATTAGAGTACTCCAAGAGTTGGCAGTGGATGCTGTTGACTAGCTGTTCTCATCTATCAGCTAAGAATTAGGGATAGTTAGTGAAGATAACCCTTGTGTAACAGGTGAGCCAGTGAAGCCCAGTTATTTGGGTTTGACTTTTCACAAGTCACAAATGAGGAAGACAGTCATGTATATAGCTGAGTGAGCACACAGACCAAGAATTAACTCAGAAATTGATGATACAAACAACATACAATACTTTATTGTACATCCATATCTAACACATTGACATGGAAAGTACCGAAATCATCTTGTTCTTCATCAAACATATCAATGTCGTCATTTTGATCATGTAATTGTTCATTAAGTAAACCTTCTATCAGATTCATTAATTCTGACACTATGTTGAACAAATTATTATGTGAAATATATACCGACATAATCCAGTTTTAGTTAGAGAACTTGCATTATTTACACATCATATACTAGATGTTGTTAGACTAGAGAAGATATCAGTTGAAACTTAGAGAGCTTGCCTGCTGAAAATGGTAGAGTGTCAATACAACTGCCATCCTCTTCACTACAATAATCTGGCTTTTGGCTTCTTCTGAGGGAACTGATGCAGGTTGTCTGGCCGCCAGATAGAACTGGTATAGGTTATCTGCCTCAGGAAACTTCGGGGAAAGCTGGTTTTCTTTTCAACAAAAAACATGCAATTTCATATGTTTTTGTAGGTATTCTTAGGATACCTCAAATAGCTCTCCAGGTCCAATTGACAAGTAGGTCCTTCATGTAATTGGTTCAGTTATGTTGATTCACTGCTGACTCGTCAAACTAAAACCCAAACTAGACACTAAGACAATATTAATATTTTTATTAAGTTTTAAGGTTTGTAAAGCAATGTTTCTCTTTTGCCTTTTTTTTCTTTTCACATATTGCCTATCTATCATGCAAAGTAATTTTCATTTTAAGATTTAAAATACTTTTATGCCTCAGAAAATTTTGAAATTTCACATGCAAAATCTTTATAATATCCGGACAGTTATC
>NW_013673184.1:8955-13032 GCF_000517525.1 Limulus polyphemus
ACTGATCTCGCAACTACCATAAAAAATTAAGAAATAAACATAAATTATGACTCTTTCATTCTAGAATGAACGCAGATTATAACATGAAAACATAAATGTTTAAATGAAATAGCTTAAATCTCAAAACATTATACATATATATATATTTATTATTTGTATTATATTGACCTTTCACCCGTGTCTAGCTAACAATACAAAAGTTACAACGACACAGCTTACCTTATCAAATAACATACAGGTGACATTTGCTCTGTACAAAGTAACTTGTCTTGGCTGTGTTTTAGTCGACTAGTATTTGGTAAAATACAGTCACATTTCCATTAATATACATCATATCTGTATATATATTATTGCTATTTTGAAATAAGTTCTTAAAGTTATTTTTCCTAAAACGTAGAACAGTAAATAAAGAAGTAAAGCAAACAAATATCTCTTTTAGTTATGACCTTTGTACTCAGTTGCCGCTTGACGTAGGTTGCTAAGCCTTTAAAAAATTTGCACGTGGAGGATATGAAACCAAATTTTTTTTAGGTTTTTATATACTTTTGAATAACTAAAAAATCATAAATTACTATGTCAATACCATAGAATTCTACTATAATTTATCAAACTTAGTAATTAAGCTGTATTTGGGTGTAAAATAAATATGATATTTTGAGCAGACTAAAGAAACAACCTACCTCATTGAAATCTTGGTTCAAAATTAAGAAATGGCATTAGGTACGTTAGATAGGCTGAGAAAGCCACTAGGGGGACATTTTGAGCTTCAGATTGGTCATTCATGTCACATATAGAAGTAAGTGTATATAAAGGAGGGTTTCCAAAAATGGAAAGAGGTGAGTGGGGTGCCACTGTGTTTGATTTATTATTTGAGCAATATCTTAGCAAATAGAAAAGATAAGACCTTCTTATTTTATATTATAGCTTGTCAGTGTATATAATTTGAATTTCTAATTCATATGAAACTATAGACTTAGTATTTTGACTTCACAAACATCTAATTTGAACCAGTGCTGTATTCAGTACACCACGTGGCACACAAAAATCTATGTTTATCTGTGTTTTTTTTATATTTACTTTTGAATTAACAAATTAAGTAATTTATAGTTCTAAAATTTGAATTATAATCTACAGTTTGATATCAAAGTTATTGACATAAATTCATGAAATAGTAGTTCAATAAAATTTTGAAAGCGAGTCAACAAATGAGGTGATATGGCCTTTCATCTGTGACCTGTCTCGAAAGGGTTAATCGGTTGCCCATTTGCATGTATCTCTCTTTTTTTGTTGACCATTCTATTGCCACAGTTAGTGTACTTAATGTAAACTTTCTGTAACTTTTCTCTCAGCTACTTTAGTTGTTGTTTATATAAACAATTGATGTTGCAACTTGTTGCTGTGTCTCATTCAGCTTGTTACATGACAGTTTCTTATTTGGGATAAATGTCTTGATAAAGCTTCTATTATACACTCGTTAATGTGCATATTGTTGATGCAACTTACAGATATGTATGGCATACATAGGAAATTTCATTTTCTCTGCTAAAAGTATTTGTAATGTTGATAATTTGATAAAATGCCTCAAATGCTTCACATGTGTAACCTTGCACAAATATCCAAAACAGAAAAACCAAAATAATAAACTAGGAGTTACACTTGTAATTTAGCTTTTTAACAAAATTCAGGACTGTAAAGACATGAAGAGATGAGCAGGATGGCAGAAAAACTGTAATATTTCTCCTTTCCACAACAAAAAAATAGAAGCATTGCTAGGTACTTAAAAGATTCAGGGCTTGTACCCATAGGTGCAGTAATTTTTGGCATTTCATTATGATATCAATCATGGTTTTTCTATTCTGAGTTTTCAAGACACCAACTAGGGATGTGGGGCACTGTCAAATTTAATCTGGGCATGGGCCCCATGTTCCAGTGCCTACAGATCTCTCTGAACAAAAATATATCTTTACTTTCAGATAAATATTTCTACATTTTTGTGCTGGTGTTCTGCATATCATATAGTTAATTGATATTCCTCTAAATAAAATGTAAAATGAGAATCTTGTGTCAATTGTTCAGTTAGGGTTATACTTGTATGGTCCTGTTTTTGTCTCACCATTCCTCATGGAGTATGGTTGCACCCAAGTACAGAGGTGGCACAGGTTCTTGTATGATTTAGTTTTGGTAAGAGGTGGAATTGCCTTCCTTGGATACATAATTAGAGCAATCTTGGTTCTCACTGGGGATTGTGGGATATCACTACGAACTTGCTGTATAGCTTAACAATGAGATATGCTAGTAGGATCCTTGCTCTGTCTTTGTCTTGAGTACATCCGCTTTAACTTAGTCCAGGAATCAGACATTAGAGTTAGTTGGTAAAACCTCAGCAAAACTTTATTTGTATTGTGAATAAAGATTCTTGTTTTATTTGTTTGCTTCTTTTCCTTTACCATCTGAGTTTATTTTACTCTCTGCTTAACTAATCCTGAAATCTATAGTATTTCATGGTCTTGTATCAAAAAATAAATGTTATTTTGAATATGTCAACCTGAAAATACCAAAAATGCTTGTGAGAACTGTTGTGCACATATGTGAACAGCTGTTGTGTAACATCTTTAATAAACTGTTTAAAACATGACATATTTGGAAGGCTTTATTTACTGATGATTCTATATTCGATATCCACAGTGTTGGTGCTTTTTGTTGTATGCATTACATATATTGTAAAATTATGAAGAGTTATGTACTGTTTTGCTTCTTGCAGTTTACAGCTGTTATATTCTCTGACAAAAACAGTTTGTTTGTTTTTTCTGAAGAAAGGCAAAAGCATCAAGTATTATCGTGATTTCTCTGTTTTGGTTTCTCCTTACATGTGTAAAAATAAGAGATGTTGTTGTACACATTGGTTCTCAGACTTTTGGAGCTTCTGTACCCTTTTTTACAAACTTAGTACAAATTCACGTACTTTCATGATTCTGATACTGAAAATGAACACAAAATGACATATCTTCAGCTATAAAATTGTTTTCTTAAATAATTTTTTTCACTGAAGTTATTACTGATTCTGTTGTTACTAACTATAATTCACAAAGTTCAAATGTATAAAATATTACTTAATCCTATCGATGTGGGTCATTGAATTTGTTGACTCGCATTCAAAATTTTATTGAACTACTATTTAAATTTTAATATTATACATATTTAATTTCTTAATTTAAAAGTAAATATTAAAAAACAACCTAAGTATCGATTTTGTGTGTCACGTGGTATGTTGAGTGCAGCATTGGTTCAAATCAGATGTTTGTGATGTCCAAATACAACGTCTCTAGTGTCTGTCAATTTAAATACTCAAATTACTGATATTGACAAGCTAGAATATATAAGAACATCCTGTCTTTTCTATTTTCTGAGATATTAACATATTTATTGAATCAACCTATCTCTTCAATTTTTGAAAATACTTGTTTACGTACACCTTCTTCACCCAATGGCGTGTATATAACCAACTGAAAGCTCAGAATGTCCCCCTAGTGGCTTTATCAGCCATTTTGAAATATTAGGGTGTCAATCTCGTTCTTTTGATATAAGATTTCAAGCTGGTAACATAAATCTTTAGTGAGCTTGAAATTTCATATTTTTTTTAGACCCAAACAGCTCAGTTACTAAGCTCGATAAATTATAATGGAATTCTATGGTATTGATGTAGTAATTTATGATTTTTTGTTATTTCAAATGGATATATAAAACCTAAAAAAATTATTTTGTATCACATCTTCCACGTGTAAAATTTGATGAGGCTTAGCAACCTACAGCAAGCTGCAAACAAGTACAAAGTTCGTAACTGGAAGAGATAATTGTTTCCTATACTTTGTTATTTACTGTTCTATGTTTTAAGAAAAAATAACTGAAACATAAGGACTTATTTGTAAATAGTAATAATGCATATACATATATAATGTATTATAACTGAAATGTGATTGTATTTTACAAAATACTAGTCCACTAAAACACAGCAATGACAGGTCACTTTCTAAAGGCCATTTTTATGTTCTTATATACGATACCAAGCAGATGCGCCTT
>NW_013673184.1:13200-27174 GCF_000517525.1 Limulus polyphemus
CCTATCCCCCTGTGTGCCTTGCCTACCCCACGACTTGAAAAGGTAAATAGGATAAAAATAATAATAAAGTTATGAGATTTAAGCTATTTAGACTAAACATTCGTGTTTTTTTAGTCATTCTGGAATGAAAAAAACCATAATTTATATTTAATTCTTAATTTTTTATGTAGTGATGAGGTCAACTAAAATCAACCCAACCCGTGCAGAGATTCGATAGTGAAAATAACAGAAAAAATATTAAGTTTTTTCTTTAAAAAGGTTTTATAATTTTCCGGAAGTTATAAATATTTTGCATCTGAAAGTTGAAAATTTCTGATGCATAAAAGTATTTTTAATCTTAAAAATGAAAATTACTTTGCAAGTTAAATAGTGAACATTCGAAAAAAGGCATGAAAAAAACATTACTTAAAAAATCTTAAACTTAATAAAAAAATCTAATATTTTGCATATGAAAGCTGTCTATTGTTTACTGATAATTTTCAAAATTTTGTGAAGATATGCAAACTAATTTAAAAGTTATAGCATGAAAACTGGAACAAGCACAAAATTGGTATAAGCCCATGCTGAAAGAGTTAATAATGCAGCTAGATTCATATGTGTATTTTTTAAGTTATATCTTAAATTATCCTTAAACAGTGATCAGTAAGCTTTTTTTTACTCATTTTGTTTTATTTTTTTGCTTTCGTTTTACTTTCCCATACACCCAAGGGTACGTATACCACAGTTTGAGAAACATTAATATAATGATGACAATATTTATAATGAAGCTTTTCTTTGGTTATAGATCCTTGTCAACTTGTTACATTTGGGTAGGAGTTAATTGTTTCACTTTATAAAATGCAATGACTGTTATTTGCAAATGTTCTTTTAATTTTGATTTAGTTGTGACAGTAGTTATAAACCACTGAACATCCCATATTTTTTTCCTAATTTTCTGTGTTTAGTAATTAAGTGATTTTAATAATACATGTAAAACGTACTGTATTTTACTATTGATTGTGGTACAAGTGCTTTAAAACTCTCCTCTTAAAAGAAGTAAACTTTGAAAGAACGTGTAATGTTTTGTACCCGTAGGCAAGCCGACAAAAACAGAGTTTGACAGAGAAGTTTCATGTTGCTCAAGAAACAATCAAAGAGTGTCAAGATAAGTTTGAGAGGATTAGAAAAGAGAAGGAGAAGCTAGCACAAGATCATGCTCAGTTACTACAGCGATTGGATACATCAGATAAAGAACAAATGCAACAAGGGGAAATAATTACTGCTCTACAAGAAGAAAAGGAAGAATTACAAAGAGCAATTTATTCTCTCAACCATAGCAAGAGCTTACTGGAAGAAAGTAAAAAGCACTTGGAAGAAGAGTTGGAAGTTCATAAAACAAAACAACAGCTTCTTCAAGGTAAATGTCATCTTAGGTTATATTTTCTTAATCATGACACAATTTCATGGTGATATTTATTTCCATCCACTTTTCTTATTTGTGTTTACAAGTTGTGTATAATTTGGTCTAGATAACAGTAACAAACTGGGAGAACCTTTTACTCTCATAGAACTTGTTTGATGTGTATTAGAAGAGTTAAGAAAAGTTGCCTTTCTACTGATTCTATTGTAACTTCATAATATATTTGTGCTGAAACCCAGCATTAAAATAATAACTGTCCGTGAACATTTTCTATTTTTCTTCCAAAGAGTTTTTATTTATCTAAGAATCAAATTTGACTAATAGTAAAATGAGCTGTAATGTCCATAGTCATATGGACTTCAAATGAAAAAGTGTAGTTGACTAAAATAAATGTTGTGGATTATTTTCTGTCATATAAGTTTAGTTATAACTAGAGTTTCAAAATTATTTGCTTGACAGTTAATATTGTTTCCTTATACTTACATAAAAGGCAAGTATCTTAGAATATGTGCGATAACCTCAAGGTTGAACCGAGCTCTGAGCTACATGATTTCTGCAAAACATAAGTTGGTTGAGAATCTGTTGCACAAAAGGATGAGTGTAGTGATTTGTTGCAGGTTGAATGATATCAAAGAAAAGAAATTTAAAAGTAAAGTGATTGAATAATGCATTTTAAAATGTATTTGCAAATAATGGAAAGCATCGTGATCAGCAGTTTTTGTATTTCCAAGCCTTTCCAAAGTGAGTTCATATTCCCTCAAAGTTTACAGAATACAAAAATTATCATTAAGCTAACATTTTTGGAAAGAATACTGGAAGCACTGCTTACATCATGCCTGTTCACATATGGCCACATCTGATGTAATAAAATCATTGTGAATTTCTTAGAAAAGTAATTTCCCTTATTTTTTTTAACAGGTAAGTGTTCTTCATGTACATATAGCACATTCATTGACTATGAAAATTGGTTTTAAGTGGTTTTGTTGCGAAGTTCTCACAACGCAGTAGATTACATTTCTCCTATCAGGTCTATACAATATCTTCATTTCAAGTTAAAGAGGTTTGGCATCTTGTTAATCTGTGGACAATACAAATCTAATTGATTTATATGACTTGTATTTATGATCACTTAATTTCTTACTGTAGGGTGGGTTCATGTCATGTGTTCATGGAAAGTAGTGTGTGACAATGTTTTGGGTGGTATATTTATTTACTTTTTGTGTATGTAAGTGCATGTTTATGTATGTATGCATATTTTACTGCTCATTCAAATCTGTGATATATTGTTCAATTTTAAATGTCATACTCTTTCTCTATCCTTCATTTTGTTGAATGTACAATCCTTTCCATATTTTCATAACTTCATCTGCTTATCTTAACTTGGCTCACATAAGGTAGAAACCTTACTTTTATCATACTAAACCTTTTTTACACAAAAATGTTTAACTGTGAAAACCAGAAGAGTCTGTCACTTTGTTTTTTTTTTATTCTGGGGCTTTTTTCATTATAGTTCATCATTGTACTGAGTTAGAACAAATATGCTTTGAAACATTGGCTATTTCTTAATTATAACTGTTGAATAAGAATTATGGTATTAGCTTAAGAAATGAGTAGTGACCCTTCATATTGCTTACTATTTTTTTAGAAGAAAAGAAACAATTTGAACATAAATATGAGTTTCGTTTTTTAAGTATTCCCTGTTAAAACACACTAATAAGTAACACTGTACAACGTTAAACTACCAGCACACAATAGAAATGACCACAAGAAGTGAAAAAATAATGAAAAAACTGTTCAAAATCAATAAAACACACACCTAATAACAAAAACTTTATTATTATTTGCAATGTTTCAGGCAGAAGCCTTTTGTCAAGCAGTTTAAACCATGTTACATAGATAAAAGGCTTAGACAGAATCATTGAAGGCTTAGAATATAAAGAGATTCTAAATTGTGCACATGCTGTGTGGAGCACATTAACAAAAATATTGTTAGAAGGAACATTGTTGAAGCAGTTCTATTAACCCTTTTTTAAAATGGAAAACATATTAATGCAATAGAAATTGTATGTTAGAAATTTAAAGGACTCAGAAAAGTAATAAACCTAAATTTGAAAATGATAAAATAGTAACTTATTAACAATAATAATGATCAGGGAAATATGTGTAGGCAGTGTCAAGTTAACAGGAGTAGCAAAGAGTTATAAATGGAAGCTGTAATCACGTAAAAGAAAAACGTTCATTAATTCTGTGTGGTGCAAGAGAATTTGCTTTCACGATCATACTTGTTGTAATTTGGAATGTGCTAGACACTTTCAAATTCCTCTCATGTTTGAAAGAAATTAAGGGTGGTACAAATGTTGTTAGATGTGTTGTCTCTTTTCAGTAAGGTAAAGTTGTGTTTGAAAATTTTGTTAATCTGTCTGATTAAAGGATGATATGTAAGGACTAAAGGAACTTTGTGGTTTGTCCTTAGACAGTCAGCTAGTGATTAGCCTTTTCAATGGTGTTATTGGCAGTGTCAAGTTAACAGGGGTGGCAAAAAAATATAAACAGAAGCTGTAATCACTTAAAAGAAAAACGTTCATTAATTCTGTATGGTGCGAGAGAATTTAGTTTAAATATAAGTTTATGTTCTAGGCTCTCACGATCATATTTGTTGTGGGGGGAATGTAATAAAACAAGTACACTCATGTTGTCAATTCCGTTGTGATCCGGGAAGTTGAAATGTTTGGGGACTGGATGGTCAGGGGTGTCATTGCATACAAGTCAGAGGTGTTCATGGAATCTGTCACCTAATATGTGTATAGTTTCCACAATATAGAGTTGTTTAGATCTAGTACAGTGAATGCAATAGATAATGCACTCTGATGTACAGATGAATTGGCCTTTTATGTGAAAGGTAGAACTGGAGAGAGTCGATAAGTTGGTGATATAATCGCATGTCAGGCAAGTAGTTCATCCACACAGATGAGTTCTGTTAGTTTGTGCAAGTAAGGATACTTAGGTGTGTAATTTGGAATATACCAAACAGTCT
Source organism: Limulus polyphemus (assembly GCF_000517525.1). Classification (NCBI taxonomy): domain Eukaryota; kingdom Metazoa; phylum Arthropoda; class Merostomata; order Xiphosura; family Limulidae; genus Limulus; species Limulus polyphemus. The sequence goes on from NW_013673184.1 coordinate 17,634, forward strand.
TTCAAATTCCTCTCATGTTTGAAAGAAATTAATGGTGGGATGATAAAAATATCGTTAGATGTGTTGTCTCTCGTTAGTAAGGTAAAGTTCTGTTGGACAGTTCTGTTAATCTGTCTGGTTAAAGGATGGTATGTGAGGACTAAAGGAACTTTGTCACTATGTAGTTTGTACTTAGAGTGGAGACAGTCAGCTTGTGATAAACTGAATGTGGCAAGTTTAGCCTTTTCAGTGATGTTGTCGGGATAGTTCTGATATCTAAAATAATGAGTCATCGTTTGCTTTACACCTGAAGTCAGCATTGTCGAAGCACAGACGTCTCAAATGTAGGAATTGTCCCATAGGAATAGCATGTTTGTGCTCAGAAGGATGGAAAGAATAAAGTGTAAATAAGAATGGCTGTCAGTGGGTTTGTAATGTTAATGTAGATGTGGAAGTGTTAATAGTGATGTCTAAAAAGTTAACTTTCTGACAAAATCTGGGAAGTAAATTTAAGAGATGGGTGGTAAGTTTCGGCATAATGAATGAAAAGGTTGAGTTCTATGGTCAGCCATAGAATCAGTAATGTTAGGTAATCAAAATCATTATCACAGGAGTATACTGGTTTAGTTTAATTTAGCATAAATGTTAATATCTTCATTGGCTATGAACAAAATATTCAGAAAATTAACAAAAACAAATTTTCATTTGTAAGAGTTCTAAAATAATTTTTGTTACCTTGTCAGATATCTGACAGCCTGTGGAATATATCTATCTGAGAATCAAATCTTAGTGTGTTACTTTTTCTGATATCTGAAAGCTTATAGAATAGATAGATTTACCTAATAAAATATTGACAGAAGATGACTCTTTGAGAGCATCGTCTGTTGATCTTAAAATTATTGCAGTTGAAGGAAATAATTACTTTACACTGTCAGAGTGAAAAATGCTTCCTTAATTATCTGAAAAAAAACTCCATGAATTTCATTTATAAAGTATTAATTTTTCATCATTCTAGGTCAGCTATTGGACCTCAAAAAGTTGAAAAATCTGGATGAGGAAATGTTTGCCAGAACTAAAAGTAGCTTAACTGAACGCTTGCAACAGTTAGAACATGAATATCAAGTTGCACTGCAACAAGAAAAACACCAGAGAAAAGTAGATATTGAAATTCTGAATAAAGAGAAGGTATGTTGAATTTGGACTAATGAATATCCTTGTGTTACATGATCAACCTCGTGACAGAAAAAGAGGAATATGCTGAAATGGTAGTAAATCTCTATAAAACTCTAGACAAATTGGAGAAAATGAGAAAAATAAAACTTGTTTCAAAGTAAAGGGTCAGCAGAAGACTAGTGTCCACTGAACGTTTTAATAATTGCTTACTGTGAGCTAGTTCAAATCATATCTTCATTTTGCATATGTATATTTTAATTTTCCATTTTGTATATGCTTATAAACATTTACTTTGAGTTTCAATCTATTTTCACATTAACCTTGAACATGAAAAATGCATCTTATTTAACTCTTTTAAGTGTGTGTAAAAACTATTTTGACACTTTCATGTGTCTTCTTCAGTCTTACATTGTCTTCTGGCAGGAAATCTGGTCAACAGTGCTTTTTATTTTACCTACAACAAATCACTACAGTTGTTCTTCCACATACTTGAAAGTTAAACCTCTAGTTGTTGCAGAGATTAAGGAACTGTTTGCTTGAAGGAAGGAGAGAAAGGTAAAGAGTGGGGAATGAGAATAACTTACAGTAGAAGATCCTGCTTTTCAGTGTTGTTATATTGCAGATAATGTACAACCTAAATACCATTTGTGCAATAATGCACTTGAAATTTGTTATTAGGAAAAAAAATTAAAACTTAAACATGCAAACACAGTTTTGTTCTATTTATTAGTAAATTAAAAATTATCATATTAGTAGAAACAAAAAATACTTGCATCAATTTCTAAGTAACAACTTGAGGTCTGAGAATAGCTTAGCAAGAGAACTAAAATATTAGCAGCAACTTTGCATTGTATAAAATTATAAAACATGAATGTTTCTATTGCTTGCTGATATTTCTTTAACAATAGTAATTAAGTAACATTTCACCTGTAGTCACAAATGTTTGACTGGTTAAATATTAGGGTTTGATTAAAATAGATCTTAAGATACAGTTACACAAGTCTCGATATTCCCACACTTTTGATCCATTAAAGTAGATATGATATGGCAATTGTAAATAAATAAAACAAATGATAATAAAATATTTGGTGTGAATATATATTTGTATTGACTAACAGTCGTTTTATTCAATGTTTTGATTGAATTTATGTTGTTTTTTATTATTTAAAACTTAAATCAACCTCATAGAAAGATAATTGTTTGAACAAGGGCTCAAAAAGCTATACTATGAAGTGCTTACTGGAGTAACTAAAACATGTAGTATGATGAAAAACAGCCATAAGCTCCAGAACAGGGTATATTTATTGCACTCAGCATTTTGTTTCTGCAATTTCTTACACTGCTAGACTCACAAGCAAGTAACTAAGTGTAAGGTTGTTCTTGAAGAAGTTATTGAGTAAGATAAACAAATATCTTCTTTGGAGTTTATGGTTGTTTCTTCATCATACTAGAAGAGCTTAAACAGATAACATGTATTTACTTGGTTTCCACAAGTTAAACATATATCCTTGTTTGGTTAATTTGTTTGTGTTTATTATCTACAAATTAAATCAAAACTTTTAATCAATATGTAAAGATACTTTTATTTACAAAACAAATGGCAAGAACTTTAGTATTTAAATATATTTACTTAATCCTACAGTTGAAAAAGTAGCCTTTTAGTCGTTATAGATTTCGTACTTCTAACTTTCAATATAGTGTGTATATCTTCACAAAATTCGTCAGTCTTTCAGTTAATATTTTAAGTCTTTCACATAAAAAATCATATTTTTTAATGAAGTATTTTTAATGAAATAAAGATTTGCCCATGAATAAATTGAGTATTTGCTTTGAATAGTCCATGTGAAAGGTAATTTTCATTTTAAAATTAAAAATACTTTTCCTCATCTCAAAAATCTCAAATTTCCTTTGTGTAATCCCTAAAACCTCCTAAATGCATTTCCAACGACTTTTTTTCAGTAAAACTTTATAGTTTATTTGTTATTTTCTCTACCTTATCTCAAAATGGGATTGGTCAATTTGACTGACCACATAACCAATGGAAATAAAATCGAAGTAAACCTAAATTACCCCATTTTCTTTCTAGAATGACTTCAAATTGTAACATGAAACTACACTCATTTATCCTAAGTAGTTCTAAGTTTGTAAAAGTATACATCTATTTATAAATAAATTTTATTGTTTTATCACCCTTTGAACTGTGCCTACCTACTATTTGTGCCATTATAAGTTGTAACTCACTTGTGGAATGTGCAGCTCACATTATGCCATCGAATTACATTACCCATGAGCTGCTCACTTGTGTGCCTCATGAAACATTTTCATTGTAATATTATTACTTATTTTACCTAATCTAATCTTAACTAAAGGATCCGTATGTTAACGTTTTAGTAACTTTTATAATTATACATAAAGAATAAACATGAAAAAAATACTTAACCAATCTTCTTTTTTCTTACTATTGGGTTTCGAAGAGAGTTAACCATAATTTTTTATACTATAGATAGTAATTCACTTAATAATTTTTATTTAATTAAATAATGCACCAAATAATATAGACTAATAACATGCAGAAAGTAGACAAATTCTCTTACCTCTCAAAATTTTTCTGGCTTTTTAACTATGCGATAAATGTCATTACAAATTCATCCAAGCTAGTTGTTAACTTTCCCAGACGAACAATGTTGGTACTGTGAGTGAACTTGACATTTAACTGTTCAGTACATAACGTTATACAATACGTCATTTGATAGATGAAAACCTTGACTTTCTATTGGTTATAGGTAATATATAATGAAATGTAAGAGAGAACTAGCAACGAATTATGAAATAGAGGATGTGACAGGTGGGTGTGGTAGTAGGGGTCTGATTTTCTATTCGATAGTTCTGTAATCAAACAAAATTAATGGCTTTAAAAATTATGGTTTGTGTGAGTAATAACGATTTTATAGAGAGTAATTTACATTTAATTTTGTACTTTTTCAACGGGTGGTGGATAAAATAGGGATGATGATATGCTAAGAGAAAATGTGTCACGTGGATCAGACTAGTGAAATTCAGGATTTTTTTATATATTTCCCTTTAGAATTAAGAACTTAAACCTTGTTTACTATTAAAATATGGATTATTAGCTAAGATTGTATGCTATTCTAATTGGTATAACATAAACAAAAAGTAATTTAAAAAAAGTTTGAATATAAGACTCTAAAACCTTGTGTTGTGTGCAGTAAAGAATACCCGTGTCGATAGGGTTAAGGTGTTATTTATTTTTACATAATATGTATTAAAGTGTCTTTAAAAGTATAGCTAAACCTTGTATGTATGTTTGCTTGAAACTTAAATTTTTCAGTGTAGTGTGATGTATCAACAACATAGAATTTAATTAGTTTTCCACCATACACACTGCACAGGGAAGCACATAAACTGTATTTCCATTAAAAATATTTGTTCATACACCAGAGAAGAGTTCTGCAATTAATTTTCATTATGTATCTCTTTGCCTGCTTTGTAAACAACTTTTTTATGTGAAAAATCATGACTTTATCTTAGTGATCTGAATTGAACTAAATTTTTAATAAGTCTTTTCATTAACTGTCTCTCTCTCTTCCTTTCTATTTTCAAGTTAGAGAAGGATTTTTCTGAAAAAAAAATATACATTAAAGAAATTAGTTCTTCAAATCATTTGGAGGTGACTGCTCTCACAAAATTGTATTTATAGTGTAGAATCTGCTACAAACCACTATAACTAGATACATTTGTTAGAAGTAAATTTGTTAGACGGGTTTAAAAGGAAAGAAACTACATTATAAAAGTAAAGAAAAATGTTGTTACTTGCAAAAAGTGTTATTAAATTTCTGAAATTAGGTTATCAGCTATAATCACACCAAAAGTTTGCAAAAATATCATTAGACATAAATGTGTAATTTTACTGAAAGTATTGTATGAGAAATAAGCACATAGAAAAAAATATAGGAAATAGTAAAAAAAATACTTAAATTTGTTCGAGAGGTCAAGAACTAAACAAAAACATGAAAATTTGTCCCTATGCCACACATGTTGCTAAGAGCAAAATTCATACAAATTGTAAAATTTGTATAATTTATATTGCCTTAGATCAAATTAGATACATTGTGAATATTTGTGAACTAATAGCCATGATTTTTCTAGCAATAAGTTATAGAGATAATAAACGTTTAGATTAAGATGCTGTTATGTCCTATAAAACACATCCATTGAAAGTATGTTTTATATTTTGTTATAATAAATAAAGGCTAACATAAAATTTACATTTATTCATACCCTCAAATTACTGACTTACCTTTATACTGTTTATCAGTAATTTTGATTTTCTACATTTTTATGACACATAAATTATTGGCCTGGCATGGCCAGGTGGTTAGGCTGCTCGACTCACAGTCTGCAGGTCGTGGGTTCGAATCTCCGTCACACCAAACATGCTCGCCCTTTCAGCTGTGGGGGTGTTATAATGTGACGGTCAATCCCACTATTCGTTAGTAAAAGAGTAGCCCAAGAGTTGGCGGTGGGTGGTGATGACTAGCTGGCTTCCCTCTAGTCTTACACTGCTAAATTAGGGATGGCTAGCGCAGATAGCCCTCGTGTAGCTTTGCGCGAAATTCAAAAACAAACAAACGAACATAAATTATTAGGGATCATTTACTCATTGCTCCACTAGCAATATGGTGAATAACTAGTTTAGAATAGAAAAATGTCTTTAAAATGTCATTGGTAATTCTAAGTGTTAAACAATTTCTGATTTGTTTGTAAATTCATTATGACTGAAAGTTCTTTGCTACATTGCAAAATATATATTCTATGAAATTTCTTTACATTTTTTTTTTCTAACAAAGTTTTAAGGACAAGTTTTATTAGGTAATGACACTATACTGAAGTATATGTAAGTAGCAAATATTTGTTTTGAATGGGAACATTTGATGCCCTGGTCATTTTTATTATTTATTTTGGTCAATGGATAGTTAAATATGATATTTTCACCAGTATATAAAGAAATGTAAGCTGAAAAGTCAGTTTTCAAAATTGTATAAACTTTAATTTTTTTTAGGAATCTCAAAGAACACGTTTTGAAGCTTCATATGGAGAAATTACGAGTAAAATGCAAAATGAAAGAGAAGAACTGATTAACTGTCATCAAGAAGAAATAAACAGTTTAAAACAAGAATTGGAAAATAATCAGAGAATTACAGAAGAGAAACAGATCCAAAACCAGCTAGAAAGGAAGCAGGTAAATAAGTTTATATTAACAAAACTGACTTAGAAGTAGCCTGATTCATGGTAGAAATGTACTGCTATTATAAGCTTTGTTCTCAGTTCACAATTGACAAATTCAACTAGAACTTGTTAAATCATAAAAAATGTGTACAAGTGGGAAATGAAGGAAACTTTTTGTTGAACTTTACAGACTGTCAATATGAAACAGGTCAGTTTTTGTGTAACTGTAAAAAGTGTCATTATGAAACCAGCTCACTTTTGTGTGTAACCTGACAGACTGTCGATGTGAAACCAGGCCACTTTTGGTGTGACTGGAGAAACTGTCAGTGTGAAACTGCACTTTGTACATGTACAGACTCAATATGAAAGCAGGCCCCTTTTTTTGTAACTGTATAGATTGTCAATATGAAACCAAGCTACTTTTTGTGTAACTTTGTAGGAAGGAATTGCAAAGTGGGTGTGCTGCTTGGCTAGACGTGCAGATTTTACAATGAGAGATTGAAAGTATAAGGGGCTGCTAGAGGCAGCTACATCTGGGGGATGTCCCCCCCCCTCCCTAGAAAATTAACATAACAATATAATTTACAATTGCTACATAAGTCATGTATGTAAAGTCTACAGCATTCCCAGTTCCAAAGCCTCTGTTTTATGTAACTATACAGACAAGCCCACTTCATACATCTTAATCCAACAAACACTGAATGTATTCCAATGGAACCTAGACAATTTTATCCAATTTGGCAATGTATAAATGCATCATCCTATAGATAACAAATGGATTTGTTCTGTAGCATTATTAGTTTATAAACCTCTAAAGCTCTTAGTTGAGTACATGCTTGAAGGAGTAATGTTGTGCTTGATTTACTAAAATCACTAATTGTTTCCAGGCTGAAGAAATTGCAAACCAAGAAAGAGGTTCCTTGTTGCAACAACTACAGCAAACACAAGAAGAAGTGAAGCAGACACAACAGCAACTTCTTGAGGCTAGGAGTATTGCAGAGGAAGAAGCTGAGAAAAAAAAACGCTGCTATTAAATCAAGTCAGCAACAATTAAAGAAAGTTAAGGAGGACCTTGAAAATACTATGTAATAATAAAAAGTATATTTTACTATTATTTTGTTGTAAAAAAAACAGATTATTGGACTGTTATAATTTGATTTCTAGATTTAAAGATTTCTGTCCTTCTTGACCAAAATAGCATTATTTTTGAGTTAGCACAATTCGATAGATTATCATGCCTGACTGGTGAGTTTATATAGATCTTAACCTCCATCCAGGCCTCATCAAAGAAGTTCCAGGCCTTGCTGCCACCCAGGCCTCAGGCTTCTCCAATTGACCAAAGATTTGACATAATTTTTCAAAGTTTACTTTTCCAAATATAATCCTACTCTTTTTACTAATGCCCCTTTTCCATCTTACCCTCACCCCTATGCCACTATTATCACTAAAATCATCTCTAATCCCTTTTACTATTACTAACCTTTCAGTCATCCTTTTATCTCTTTGGACATTTTGCACAGCAATGAAAATGTAAAGCAAGTTTATTTTATTCAGAAGACCAAAATGATGCAAGAAAAAGAATAATTTAATGATAAATTTACATGAAACAATGGTATTGTTAAAATCAACCTATTTTGTGAGTTCACTTTCTATACTGAGTATTGCAAGATCTGTCAACCTATCTTAATTTGTGGCATTTATTATCCCTATCACTCTGGGTACCCTTTAGTGTCTTACATTCAAAATTTTATTAAACTATTTTTTGTTTATGTTATACCAATTAGAATAGCCTAAAATCTTAGCTAATAATCCATATTTTGTTAGTATACAAGTTTTAAGTTCTTAATTCTACAAGGAAATATTTAAAAAATCCTGAATTTCCACTAGTGTGACCCAAGTGACACATTTCCCCTTAGCATGTCATCATCCCTATTTCATCCACCACCCGTCGAAAAGTATGAAGTTAAACGTAATTTACTCTCTATAAAATCATCATTGCTCAGACAAATGATAATTTTTATAGTCTTCAATTTTGTTTGGTTACAGAGCTATCGAATAGAAAATCAGACCCTTCCTACCACACCCACCTGTCACATCCTCTCTTTCACAATTCGTTGATAGTTCTTTTTTACATTTCATTATATATTATCTATAACCAATAGAAAGTCAAGGTTTTCATCCATCAAATGACGTATTGTATAACATTATGTTCTGAACAGTTAGATGTCAAGTTCACTCTGAGTAGCAACATCGTTCCTGTGGGAAAGTTAACGACCAGTTTGGATGCATTTGTAACGACTTTTGTTGTATAGTTAGAAAGGCAGGAAAATTTTCAGAGGTAAATGAATTTGTTCATATTCTTTGGTGCATTATTTAATAAAATAAAAATTATTTTGTGCATTACTATAATTACTATCAAAAATTAGGCTTAACTCTCCTCAACAGTCGAGGTCAAGAAAAAAAAGATTGGTTTGGTACTTTATTTCTTGTTTTTGATATTTATTCTTTATTTATTATTATGAAAGTAACTAAAATCTAAAAATATGAATCTTTTTAAGTTATTTAAGAGTAGATTAGGTAAAATAAGTAATAATAATAATATAATTAAAATGGTTCATGAGGCACACATGCGAGCAGCTCATGGGTAATATAATTCGATAGCGTAGCGTGAGCTACACATTGCTCGAGTGATTTACAACTTATAATGCTGTGGATAGTAGTTAGACATGGTTCAAAGGGCAATAAAACAACAAAATTTAATTATAAATATATGTATAATGTTACAAACTTAGAGCTACTTAGGATAAACAAATGTAGTTTCATGTAACAATTTGAAGTCATTCTAGAAAGAATAAAAAGTTAATTTAGGTTTGTTTAAATTTTTTTTTGGTCAGATTGACTGATCACATTTTGAGATAGGGTAGAGAAAATAACAGATAAACTATAAAGTTTTACTGATAAAAAACGCTTCAAATGTATTTAGGAGGTTGTAGGGATCACACAAAGGAAATCTTAGATTTTTGAGATGAGGAAAATTATTTTTAATTTGAATATGAAAATTATTTTGCACACGGACTATTCAAAACAAATACTCAATATATTCATTGACAAATCTTTATTTTATTTTATTAAAAATAATTTT
>NW_013673184.1:27184-28967 GCF_000517525.1 Limulus polyphemus
ACTGAAACACTGCCAAATTTCATGAAGATATACCCAATATATTGAGAATTATAAGTATTAAATTTATAAAGACTTTAAACAAGTGCAAAGGTCATGTGACTCAGTCAAATTGACCAACCTCATAGTGAGAGGGTTAAGTAGTTTATGGTTAATTTCAGTTTACTAAATGAATGTTCAGCTGTTGTAACTGTAACAGGAAGAGTCAGAGAGATTCTTAGAGGAATATACACACACACATTTGGAAGATGGTATTAAATATCATCTTGGAAATGGTGTTGGTGAGCTTTTAGGGACCAAGAGATGATTTGCCAATATTTGCATGATGTGTGGATTTGGGATTCTTGGCTTTTTCTTGAAGATCTCCCATTACAATATCCTTTTTTTAAAACTCACAAACATAAGGCAGATTTAATCATCATCTATTTCAAGATAAAACTACAGGAATCCAAATAACTTTTAAATGTCATTTATAGCATTGTATCTTTTCACTAAATTCTGTAAGACCGAGATGATGATTTTGGGGAAAACATGCTCCATAAAGCGAGTTTCATTATATTTTGAATCTTCTGGCTCCTCCTTGGCCTCATTGTGAAAACCCTTTCTTTTTCTATATCAATTCTCAGGGAGAGAAATGAAAGAAACGTCTGTGTTCATGCTGTTTACAACAAGCTTTGCCTCTTGAAGAATTAATGGCCATTGGTGTCATAAGGTCTTCAAATCCGTGATCAGATTGTTGAAGTTTTTCACTTCAACTCTGATGGCAGCAAGGACCTTGTACAAAAGAGCAGACATAATGATGTATTAGAATCACTTGAGATAGCTTATTTGATCCTAAAGCCTCAGATTGTGCCTTGGCAGTCAGATTGAGTTCTTTCAAAGCTGATATAATCCTAGGCAGAAAGTTGGCAAAAGGATTAACACTTGTGATATGGGTGGTCCATCTTATTTCAGTGTCAGTGAAGGGATGCTCTGATCTTTTTGCACTGGAAACAAATAAACTGTAAACTATCTGGATCATTCCAAAGAAAGTAATTTCTGGAATGCAGTATGCAACTGCATCTGTTCCACAAAGATTTAATGAGTGGCAATCTCAAGGTGAAAAACAGGCAGAGTTTTTTTTTTATTTTGAGATAAGTGTGGACACAGTGATATCTTTCAGACATGTTGGATGTATTGTCAGAGCTCTGGCCATAAAATCATGAAATAAAATGTTGGTGTCTTTTTGAAAGATTAAAATCATCTCAACTGTCTCTTCCCCAGTATTCCCAAAGGTGTATCCATCCATATCACTAGTAAGTTATTTTAGTTTAAAGGTATTCTTTTCAGTGTGTGAAATGTCAGGGGTAGCAGCCATTATCAATGATAAATATTTTGCATTTTCCCTTTCTTTTGCCATACTCTGGTGCATTTTCTCACTGCACAGTCCAGTAATCTCATTCTGAGGACGATGAGAAGGGTATTGCGCTTGAAGGCACTTTTCAGGCTCCTGAGACTCCTTCTCTCTCATGACATGTTTACCAAGGGTCTTATCATGATGACTGATTAACCCTTTTGAGATGGGTCATGGGTGAAAGGACATGTCATCTCGTTCATTGACTCGCATTTAAAATTGTATTTAACTACTATTTCATGAATATTATGTCAATAAGTTTGGTATCAAACTGTAGATTATAATTCACATTTTAGTACAATACATTATCCAATTTCTTAATTTAAAAGTAAATATTAAAAAATACAGGTATGTTGAATGCAGCACTGGTTCAAATTAGATATTTGTGAAGTC
>NW_013673184.1:29967-36453 GCF_000517525.1 Limulus polyphemus
GATTAAAACACAGCCAAGACAGGTCACTTTGTAAAGACTAAAGGCCACTTTTATATTATTGGATACAGTAACATGATTGCATGTGAGTTGCATTATTTTAACTTCTGCATTGTTAGCCAAGCATGGCTGAAAGGTCAATATAATAAAAATATTAAATATATATAACTGTATAATGTTATGAGATTTAAGCAATCCAAAAATTTATGTTTTCGGGTTATAATTTGTGTTCATTCTAGAATAAAAAAAGGCATAATTTATATTTATTTCCTAATTTTTTATGGTAGTTATGAGGTTGGTGAAATCTACCAAACCCATACAGAGATTCATTACTCAAAATAACAGATAAAATATAAAGTTTTTTCTTAAGAAATGTTTAATAATTATTTGGACATTATAAAGATTTCGCATGTGAAATTTCAAAATTTTCTGATGCATGAAAGAATTTTTAATCTTAAAATGAAAATTACATTGCATGTTAGATAGACACTGTGTGAAAAGAAAAAAAGGCATGAGAAAACATTGCTTTACAAACCTTAAGACTTAATAAAAAAATTTGATATTTTATGTATGAAAGCATTATAATATTTACTGATAGTGTACCAAATTTTGTTAACATTTGTTTACTAATTCAAAAGTTATAGCATGAAAACTATAACAAGCACAAAATGGCTATGAGGTCGGTCCCAGGGACCAAGCCCGTTCTGAAAGAGTTAAACTGTATCTGAGTAATAATCCCACCAAAGAAGTTGTAAATCTATAAGTGAACTTGTAGCTAATATTACCTTATTGAATTATGTAATAAGATGACCTACTAGCAAGAATACCATGTGAAGATTTTTTTTTCAGTATCTAACTTACTAAGTTTCTAATTTTTATGTTTTACTTACTTCTATAATAGATAAAGACTTTACATGAAAAGAAGAAATATAGTACTTATCTGGGTCCACTTGACTGTCAATGCTACTTGACCCTACTTTTTTTGTATACTAAGAGTAATACTGCACTAATTTTTTTAAATTTTGGTTAAGTAATACAACAAAGAACACAGAATAGTAACATGTAAAAAGTAGACAATTTTTCTATAATTTTACAGTTTTTCTGGTGTTCTAACTTTGTGACAAGGGCCAATAAAAATTCAGCTAAGCTCATCGATGTGTTTTCTGTGGGAATAAAATTTGAAATGGAAGTGAAATATACAATTCTCTGTATAGAAAACAACATAATATAAAACGTCATTTGATTGATTAAAACCTTGGCTTTCTATTGGTTATAAATAATATAGTATTAAATGTCAGGAAGAACTATTGGCAATTTGTGGAAGATCAAATGTGATAGGTGGGTGTGGCAGGTGGATAAGAGGTGGTACATAAATTATAGAAGAGAGGATGCCTAGAGAACAAATGTCACAATTTTCATACTAGATAAATAAAATTGAAGACTATAAAAATTACGCTTTGCCTGAGTAATAAGTATAATATAAAGAGTAATTTATGTTAAATTCTATACTTCTCAGAATTGTGGTAAATAAATTAGATAAGAGGGATGACCTAAAGAACAAATGGCACAATTCTCATACTAGGGGAAGATTTTTGAAATATGTACTTATAAAGTGATATGTAATATTTAAAATTGATTTATTGACTACATTATGATGCCACATTTATTCGTATACAATGAAAATTAATAATTTTGATTAAACTTTAAATGTAACTCTCTAAAAAGTCGTGACATGCACTTTGACCTACTCGTATCGAAAGTGTTAATGTGAAACCAGTACTTGTTGAAGTGTTATTGGTGAGGATAACCAAAAGAAATCTAATTTTTTCAGTTACAGAGGTAATTTATCAAAGCAGGTGACTTACATTAATCAGAACTAAAAATTAATATAGTAATGAATATAGCTAATTTAAAACACTATTCTTACCAAGAATATGCAAAATCATAAAATAAAAACATTTAATCATCAGAAGGCATCGATTCATCAATTGGACGCTCCTGCTAATAATGATATTTTTATGCATAAACACAATATTTCGTAAGGTTTGGCCAGCTTAGGAGATTTAGGTTGGTACTAAATTTAAATATTAAACAAACAGTACAAAATAATCATTAAAATAAATATATACCATAGTGTTATTGTTTTATATTATTTTTTTAATTAAGATATGATATGAGATTGAAGATGCGATTGTTCAAGTGAGGAATCAATATAGTATAGTAGTGCTATTAGTTTATATACTATTTTCATTAATTTCTTATAGCACACAAAAAGAAATGGAGCTAAAAGAAATTAGCATCCAGCTGGATGTGGCATTGAAAGAGAGAGATTCGGCCTTTCAAGATGTTACTAGAGTGAAGACATTGCTGCAAAAAACTGAAGAAACTAAGGAGCATGTGAAAGAAGAACTCTTAAATTCCAAGGCAAGAATAAGAGAATGTAAGATAGATATTGTTTTACTTTTGTTGTGAGCTTTATTTTAATATGCTTGAATTCCAAGGCAAGAATAAGAGAATGTAAGATAGATATTGTTTTACTTTTGTTGTGAGCTTTATTTTAATATGCTTGAATTCCAAGGCAAGAATAAGAGAATGTAAGATAGATATTGTTTTACTTTTGTTGTGAGCTTTATTTTAATACGCTTGAATTTTTGAAAAAAATTTCTGACTTAGCGTGTGATCAAGGTTTAAGATTATTCATTAGCACATAAAGGCTTATGTTTAATAATGGTTAGAGTCAAACAAAGAGTAGTATAGTCTGGTTTGAATGTAAACTGATATGCATATGATAAATTGTAGGCTATACTATTCTTCTCATACAAGTTGGAAATCACTTGGTGAATGTAGCTCACATTACCCCTACCGAATTACATAATGCATGAGCTACTCACAAGAGTACCCATTGAACATTTTAATAAATATTTGTTATATTACCTAATCTAACATAAAAAGTTTCAAATTTTTACATTTTAGTTACTTTTATAATAATAGATAAAGAATACACATAAAAAAAACAAGAAATAATGTTTTTTTTTTGCTGTTGACTGTCAATGCCACTTGACCCTACTTTTTTTGTATACTAAGAGTAATACTGCACTAAATTTTTTTTTATTTAGTTAATTAATGCAACAAAGAACTCAGAATAGTAACATGTAAAAAGCAGACAATTTCTTATAATTTCATAGTTTTTCTGGTGTTCTAACTTTGTGACAAGGGCCAATAAAAATTCAGCTAAGCTCATCGATGTGTTTTCTGTGGGAATAAAATTTGAAATGGAAGTGAAGTATACAATTCTCTATATAGAAAACAACATAATATAAAACGTCATTTGATTGATTAAAACCCTGGCTTTCTGTTGGTTATAAATAATATAGTATTAAATGTCAGAGAGAGAACTATTGGCAATTTGTTGAAGATCAAATGTGATAGGTGGGTGTGGCAGGTGGATAAGAGGTGGTAAATAAATTATAGAAGAGGAGATGCTTAGAGAACAAATGTCACAATTTTCATACTAGGGGGAAAGTGAGGTTTTTTAAATATTACTTTATAAAACAAGAACATAAAACTTGCATACTATTAACATTTGGATTATTAGCTTCATTTTTCTACCAAGTTTATTTGTATACCTTGATAATAAAGTCATTTGGTTAAGTTTTGAATGTAACTTAGTAAAACCCCACGACATGTGCAGGAAAGAATACCTATAGCAAGAGTGTTTATCCTGCTGTTAATCCAAGCTTGTTTCAAACTACAAATACAGCATGTGGAACACATTCTATAAAATTCTTTGAAGTGCCTGTGGTTCCAAACTTTCTGGACACCCTGTAGTTTTAAATGTTTATTCATTGCTTGAACGTTAATAAGTATTGATGAAGAGAGAGCGAGAGAAAGAATACAAAATGCTTAAAAATAGTCTTTGATTGAACTTTATCCCTACTATACATTACGGTAAACTGAGCTTAAAACTACTCATTTCTTCTGTTAAACTTGCCAGGATAAAAAGCTTCAAGGAAGTAATGTTAACTTAGATGAAAAATTAAAATTAACTTGCTGAAGAGCACAGGGTTGTGGTAGTTTACTTTTCACAGTCATCATAGTGGCTTAGTTTAACTGGGTGTTATATGAGCTTGCCTTAACTTTATGCATTTGCTTACTCATAAAACAGAAAAATTACATAGTCAACAAGCATGCCTCCTTGATCCCAGAACAAGTTCTCAAACAGGTGAAGACCACTTCTGATCAATATTCAATGAGAAAAGAAAACAAGAAATATCTTAAATGGTTTATAGTTATGCAATGACCAACTGTATTGTACTTCTTCATTTTGTAGAATATTCTAACACTTCTAAATCATCAAAAATCTGATAAATAATTTTGTGGAAACTTGACAGTGTTAATCAAAATTCCTAATTTTGTAAAAGTTAGTCGAATTCGAAACTCACCTCAACAACCCAAATTATCAACAGACAGGAAATACTTTGGACTGTGATTCATAAAACTTCAACAGACAGCAAGTACTCTGGATTGTGATTCACAAAACTTGAAGAGACAAAGTACTCTGGGCCATGATTCATGAAGCTTCAACAGACAAGAAGTACGTTGGACCATGTTTCATAAAACTTCAGCATACAGGAAGTACTCTGGACTGTGCTTCATATAGCTTCAACAGACAAGAAGTACTCTGGACTGTGATTCACAAAACTTCAACAAACAGGAAGTACTCTGGACCATGATTCATATAGCTTCAACAGACAAGAAGTACTCTGGACCATGATTCATATAGCTTCAACAGACAAGAAGTAATCTGGACCATGATTCATAAAGCTCAAAGACAGGAAGTACTCTGGAGTGTGATTCATAAAGCTTCAACAGACAGGAAGTACTCTGGACTGTGCTTCATATAGCTTCAACAGACAAGAAGTACTCTGGACTGTGATTCATATAGCTTCAACAGACAAGAAGTACTCTCGACCGTGATTCATATAGCTTCAACAGACAGGAAGTACTCTGGACTGTAATTCATATAGCTTCAACAGACAAGAAGTACTCTGGACCGTGATTCATATAGCTTCAACAGACAAGAAGTACTTTGGACCGTGATTCATATAGCTTCAACAGACAGGAAGTACTCTGGACTGTAATTCATGAAACTTCAATAGATAGGAAGTACTATGTGCCATGATTCACAAAACTTCAACACACAAGAAGTACTTTGGACCATGATTCATGAAACCTTGACAGACAGGAAGTACTCTGGACTGTAATTCATGAATTACCTGATGATGTAATTGTTTTTGTCATCACCAGTACCTGATGATGACAAAACCTTGTCGAAACGTTGTACATTTGCTGTCATGTTAAACTTATATTAAAGTTTTTCTTCATTACCCATTTAAGCCGTCTCCAGCCATTATTAGTCTCAAAGTGGGTTCCTCGTCATCGAAAGTAAACATATACTACATATCCATATCCATATACTACAACTTTCATTGTTGCTTTATACTATCTTACAGTGCTCACATATGCAGTAAAATTACAAAAACTCTCAGAAAACAGCATTTGGGTGTTTCCATGGTCATAGTGAACTTATAGTAAATTTCAGTATTCAATTTCGACAATTTTATTGCATGTATTATCCATTGAATTTAGATTTTATATATAACTTTAATGACCCTAGTGGTTAACACTGAAGCCCCAAAGAGTTAGTTGAGTCCAAACTTTTCAAATTTCAAATCACTTTAAAATCTTTCCAAACACATGGAAAACATTACTTGAAATATATAACGTCTTTACAGAAAAGATTAAAACAATATAGTATGTACTAAAATACTATACAGAAAATGGACATATCAAATAGTCCATAGCCACACCTAGAACAAGGATAAATATCCAGTTCTTGTCAAATGCAGGGTAGAAAGGATGTAGTTGAAAGCAAAGGCACTATGCAAACAAAACATGACATACACTCTTAATGTCACTCACATATTTAATTTTAGGTAACTTTCATATTCAACATCCCATGCTAATTTCAAGCTCATCCCTCATTCTCATCATGTATTCAAAGCACATTATAAAGCCTTATTTACATTCTGTTTTATAGCTAAATATGTATCTCAAAATCTAGTATTAATCTTAAGTTCAACACTTGTAATCACCATAAAGTAAAGAAATATAGACAAGGGAATAAAAGTTCATAGGAAATACAAAAGAAAATTTAATAAAGCACCCAAACAATTAACTAGGAAAAATAAATGTACATATACAGATAAGAAATTAGAAACTGATATATTACTGATCTAACTAGGCCACTACCATACAATCAATTCAAACTGTACAAATTATCCATTAAACTTATATTACTGATCTAACTAGGCCACTACCATACAATCAATTCAAACTGTACAAATTATCCATTAAACTTATATTACTGATCTAACTAGGCCACTACCATACAATCAAAGCAAACTGTACAAATTATCCATTAAACTT
>NW_013673185.1:0-5259 GCF_000517525.1 Limulus polyphemus
CCAGGTTATTTCACAACAATCAGTTATTGTACAATGATATTTCCAGGTTATATCACTACAAACAGTTATTGTACAATAATACTTCCAGGTTATTTCACAACAATCAGTTATTGTACAATGATATTTCCAGGTTATATCACTACAAACAGTTATTGTACAATAATACTTCCAGGTTATTTCACAACAATCAGTTATTGTACAATGATATTTCCAGGTTATATCACAACAATCAGTTATTGTACAATAATATTTCCAGGTTATATCACAACAATCAGTTATTGTACAATAATACTTCCAGGTTATATCAGGACACATCACTAACATGTCTAGAAGGATGTTATTTAATACTTGACACATCACTAACATGTCTAGAAGGATGTTCTTAATACTGGACACATCATTAACATGTCTAGAAGGATGTTATTTAATACTTGACACATCACTAACATGTCTAGAAGGATTTTCTTGAATAATGGACACATCATTAACATGTCCAGAAGGAAGTTTTAGAGTACTGGACAGATGACTAACATGCCTATAAAGATGTTCTAGAGTACTGGACACACGACTAAGATATCTAGAAGGACGTTAATCATCCACACCAAAAGTCAGTGTGTAAATTTCCTCGCTTGTTGATGTTATTGTATTATTGTACAATAACTGATTGTTGTGATATAACCTGGAAGTATTATTGTACAATAACTGATTGTTGTGATATAACCTGGAAGTATTATTGTACAATAACTGTTTGTAGTGATATAACCTGGAAGTATTATTGTACAATAACTGATTGTTAAGTATTCAAGAACATCCTTCTAGACATGTTAATGATGTGTCCAGTATTCAAGAACATCCTTCTAGACATGTTAATGATGTGTCAAGTATTCAAGAACATCCTTCTAGACATGTTAATGATGTGTCCAGTATTCAAGAAGTATTAAAGAACATCCTTATAGACATGTTAATGATGTGTCCAGTATTCAAGAACATCCTTATAGACATGTTAATGATGTGTCCAGTATTCAAGAACATCCTTTTAGACATGTTAGTGATGTGTCCAGTATTCGCTAAGACTGTTATTAAGACGTTTGTGCTGTACAGAAGACGCTAAGACTGTTATTAAGACGTTTGTGCTGTACAGAACACGCTGAGACTGTTATTAAGACGTTTGTGCTATAAAGAAGACGCTAAGACTGTTATTAAGACGTTTGTGCTGTACAGAAGACGCTAAGACTGTTATTAAGACGACTATTTTCATAAGTTGTGACTAATAATCTGAAGATGGCATAGTTTTACTTTGAAAAAAAACAAATATTTAGTGTAAATAGTACTTAGACGGAATGTGTTGATTCCAATAAACAGATACGTTCAGCCAACAAAACATACACTGTTTATACCACCGACTGATATGGTCACGTCCACTGGGCATTGCGGTCATCTGGTGGATTAAACAACCGGTTTTTCTAACAACATTGTTAGGCTTTTATTATATTTATTTACGTTGTGCCAGCACGTGCGCTGTTGCTTAAGAAAAATACAACATCGCTCCCTTTCGTTTTTCTTGATACGATTTTAAAATATTAAAGAGCGTGATCCGTTTGTCTGTTTGTTTCTAAGCACAAAACTGCACAATGAGTACATGTTAGTGATGTGTCCACCGCAAGGATTCAACCACAATAATTCACGTGCGTTTTAACTTCTTCTTTGCGTGCATATAATACAAGATATCCCATGTAATAGCGAACTCCAGAGATATAGATGTTGTAACCTTTCTGTAGAGACACAAAATGTCACTAGATTTTATTCACATGGAAACGAACAAACAAAATTCGATACCCCTGGATATCCAGTTTCTTTTCTTAACATAATTATTTTGGTAGTTAATCTTTAAAAGCATTTCGTGGCCTAGCGATTAGTGTACTTGGATAATGAATCCGAAAGTTCGTGGTTCGCATCATGTTACCGCAAAAAACGCTCTCCGTACTTTGAGGACGTGGTTGTATTATAAGAGTGACGGTCAAATCCCATTATTCGATCAGAAAAGGGTAGCCTAAGGGTTGGCTAAATAAATGGTTACGTTTTCATGGTTAGGTTTTGTTGTTGTTTAGTTTCGTTTATAAACACATGAGTTTTATAAGAAATACTCGTCTTTTTCTGTGAAGGAATTCTCAAAGGAAATGAACCCTGGTTTCTTGTTTGTTTGAAGTTAAACACAAATCTAGCTGTTTCTAGCGTTGTAAGACATACAGCTGTGGCAGTGGGGGCGTGAAGGAATTGAAATCATCTCAAATCATTGATGTTCTTGACTACTGGACACATCACTAACATGTCTCGTAGGATGTTCTTGACTACTGGACACATCACTAACATGTCTAGTAGGATGTTCTTGAATACTGGACACACGACTAACATGTCCATAAGGATGTTCTTTAATACTGGACACATCATTAACATGTCTATAAGGATGTTCTTTAATACTTGACACATCACTAACGTGTCTCGTAGGATGTTCTTGACTACTGGACACATCACTAACATGTCTCGTAGGATGTTCTTGGTGCTATACAGAAGAAAACGTCTTAATAACAGTCTTAGCGTCTTCTGTACAACACAAACGTCTTAATAACAGTCTTAGCGTCTTCTGTACAGCACAAACGTCTCACAATTGTAGATAGAACGTTAATTTTTTATACTGTATACTGAAATATTCAGATGTTTGATTTGTGTTATAGAAAATTTATTCACAAAGACAAAACAAATGGGCCCCCAGTGGCTCAGCGGCGAGCTCGAAGGCTACAACGCTAACATTAAGGGTTCAATATCCTGTGAGGGGCACTGCACACACGGCCCATTGTATATCTTTTCGTTTCTATTCTTTTTGAACAGGACGATCCATGAAATAAATACAATTATATGGAAATAAACACGACATTGACTTCGACTTAAACAAGGAGTTGGTCATGAAAATTAAACAACCATCGTGCTACTGAAATAAACACGAAGTACATCATGACAGGTATGAAAACGTTAGCCTTGGAAATAAACACGAAGTACATCATGACAGGTATGAAAACGTTAGCCTTGGAAATAAACATGAAATAGATTATGAAACGTACAAAACTTACTCCATAGAAATAAACGTAAACCATGAAAATTAACTAAACGTACATCATAGAAATAAACGTAAGTCATGAAAATTAACTAAACGTTCATCGTAGAAATAAACGTAAGTAATGAAAATTAACTAAACGTACATCATAGAAATAAACGTAAGTCATGAAAATTAACTAAACGTACATCGTAGAAATAAACGTAAGTCATGAAAATTAACTAAACGTACATCATAGAAATAAACGTAAGTCATGAAAATTAACTAAACGTTCATCATAGAAATAAACGTAAGTCATGAAAATTATCTAAACGCATACCATAGTAACAAAGATGAAGTCGATTATGTCAATAAATAAAACTAAATCAAGGAAATAAACAAGAATTAAGTCAAGGAAAAGAGAGAAAAAACGGATTAAAACAAAATATTTAAAATGTCGACATATAATCACAGAGTGTTGTGGTAGCAGCTGTTAAAAATATTCTAACAATAAACGTACCCCAAGAAAGACGATGTTAGTGTTGAGAAATGTCGTTTGGGGTTATAAAACGTAAGTTTAATTTTATTCTCCAGGCGTGTCTGAGATGCTGAAATGATAGAACAGACTAGAGGGAAGGCAGCTAGTACACAACACTCACCGCCAACTCTTGGGCCACTCCTTACCAATTAATAATTGGATTGACATAATTACTGTGAGCATACTTGGCGACGCGTTTTGATCCCACGACCCGCAGATTGTGCGTCGAGCTTCCTAACCAGGAATTTGAAATATTCGTTCTTAAGTATGTTGAGCAATCCAAAACAACTTTGGGGCAAAACTGTGAATTCGTTTATTAAATGTGGTAAGTAGGAATGGCTCTTTTATTATACAAACACGAAACTTTTATACTAATATGACAACCAACTGACAAACATTGATTTATAATCACAATAAAGGGGAACATAACTACCTGAAGAAGACAGGCCAACGTTCTTGTCGAAACGTGTGTCATGTTCCCCCCCAAAATAAATCATTTCATTATGATTATAAGTCATTGTTTGCCAACTTATTATTATAAGGACTAGAAAGTTTTAATATTGTTGTGACATGACTTACAGATTGAACAACAATACTAGCCACAGGAATATATTGTTACGACAGCGGAGGTCACGTAACAATATTCACGATAATATCACGAACTCAAATAGAACAATGTATTTATTTTAACTAAAGTTCAAAGCTGTAAAACTGGCTCTCTATAGCCTGTGTTGTTATAGTCTTAGTCCAGCAAGACTGTACCCTTCTACACAGGAGCCTTACCATTGGGTGGGGATGCCCGAGGAGCTGGCCCCCACGTTCTCCGGACACTACGCCTATAGATTTGTATTGATTAATTATAATTTTTTATGGACCTTCATAACAGACGTGGTTTACGATAGTGAGGTTGGTAACAATTAGAAAGTGCGTCAACGTAGAGTTACTCCTGTAAAGTACTGGAAAAAAACTCGACAGGACATTTGGAACGAACTGTAGCTCGTGGTGCACTGTAAAGGTTACTGTGAGTGACTATGTTTAATTTTTCCCGGTATGTTTTTTAAAAATGTTAGGACATCCTGTTTGCATAATCATGTTTTTTTTATATTTTATCAATAAATAACACAAGGTCATTTCGAACATTTAAAATTTTTCTCTCTTATCGCACTATTAACATCAGCTCACTGGTGCTGGATTTCTTGTTTAGTTCAGATGCTAAGTTCTTTATGGCTAATGTTTCTTTTAGCCTCAGCCACTGCTCATTTTCAGCCTTACCGATAATTTGGAATTGTTCAATTTTTACATTTACATTCACACATTGTACTTTATGTTGGAAAATGTTTAAAAATTCTGCATACCTTGACATACCATGTTCTTTAACTCGATCACTAAGCCTATTCTGCATACCTTGACACACTATGTTCTTTAACTCGATCACTAAGCCTATTCTGCATACCTTGACACACCATGTTCTTTAACTCGATCACTAAGCCTATTCTGCATACCTTGACATACCATGTTCTTTAACTCGATCACTAAGCCTATTCTGCATACCTTGACACACCATGTTCTTTAACTCGATCACTAAGCCTATTCTGCATACCTTGACATACCATGTTCTTTAACTCGATCACTA
>NW_013673185.1:5594-10244 GCF_000517525.1 Limulus polyphemus
TATTATTGTACAATAACTGATTGTTATGATATAACCTGGAAGTATTATTGTACAATAACTGATTGTTGTGATATAACCTGGAAGTATTATTGTACAATAACTGTTTGTAGTGATATAACCTGGAAATATTATTGTAAAATAACTGTTTGTAGTGATATAACCTGGAAATATTATTGCACAATAACTGTTTGTAGTGATATAACCTGGAAATATTATTGTACAATATAACTGTTTGTAGTGATATAACCTGGAAATATTATTGTACAATAACTGATTGTTATGATATAACCTGGAAATATCTTTCAGGAAGCTGTTTCACTGGTGACAGTTTTTGAAACTTGAACTTGAAACTATTGGTTATGTTACTTACAGAAGCGAGAAATAATCAACTTTCTCAGAGACAGCAAAACAAGAAACCAATCTCTCATTTCACCAATATCATGACCTAATAAATAATTCAATATAATTTGTCTGATATTTCACGGCGTACTAAAATTAAATTAAAAGAAGAAATAAACAATAGTTTAATTTACTTTTAGCAAAGTTCTACCTGGAGTTAGTAGAAGAATTGGCTCAGGACTAATAATAAACTTATGCATGTACGACGCTCAACTTTGTATTATAGATTCAGTTCAATTTTGTTTTCATAATTAAAAAAAACATCATAATATTTTATGTTAATCAAAAGAAAAGGTAGACTGGACCAAATAGTGCTGGTCACCAAAACTTAAACTTAGATGATGCAAATTTTGAAGTGAACAAGTGAGGGTATACAGGAGATACAAATAAGGAGCGACAATGGTGAACTTGATAATGGTACAAAACACGAAAACATCGACTAAGTTATACAATACACTACAATTTTATACGAGAGCCATTTGTTTTACCTAGAATATTACTCGATATAAGGTTATGGAATATTGTTTCAAAGTCCTGTACAACTCCATACAATTTGACCAAGTTGTGTGGTGGAATTTTATTTAATATTTTCAATTTTTACATAAGCTTCAAGAACGTCGACATTGGAACTTTGTGTCGGCCATGTTAAGTTTGTGAGTGTTCCACTGGCCTATTTACTGTCAAGATATTGTTCTACCAAACTTACTTTATGTTTGGGGTCATTCTCTTGTAAGATGATTAATCCCCCGCCCTATAATCCATGTTCATAAGGGAATGACATGATGGAGCAGAATGTGCTTGTACTTGTCAGCAGTCAGGGTGCCATCATTTCTGTGTAGATAAACGATAATGTTAGCTGATTTGCAGCCTTAAACATATACTTGTCCCCACCTTGCTTCATTGTTGATGTTATACATTAAATATGATCCCACTGTCCACTCTGCCGTCGAACAAACTTTAGTTGATTTTTGCTCAACTTGAACTTGGATTCATCTGTGGGATTATGTTAATTTCAACCATTTCTTTTTTATCGTTTCTCAGCAGCGGTTTTCCAACAGGTACGCGTCCTTTGATACAACTTCGTGCTAATATTATTGACAAGATCTGTACTCGACCGTTGTCTATCTTATAAAGGACAGGCACTTTTGAAGATTTTTTGTATTCTCGTTTGATCATTTATATAATTCAATAAAGAAGAGTTTCAGGTACAGTCTTCAGAGACTTAAATGCGGCTCCTACTGAAACATAAGTCTTTCGGTAATTTTTCGCGTAGGATATCCTTGACCAACCAAAACTTTTATTTCTACACGCTTATCATGCAATGTTTCGGTCCTGGAAATCAAGACAGGAATGATACCATTAGTACTAGGCATAGCAAGACCGCCTTACATTTATAGTCTTTATACTAGTTTGCAACTTTCGGATTGGTTGGATGACAACCAATTACCGGTTAAGATATCAACATGTGACAGTACTCCGGTACAGTTCATTTGTACACGATAAAGGGGGTTATCTTCTCGTATTACTTGCCTTTTATATCCTTTCCCCCCCCCCCTCACTATTTCCATAATTATTTCCAATATGATGGATCAGAATGTGCATGTACTTGTCAGCAGTCAGGGTGCCATCATTTCTGATGCTATAGAATATGGAATGACTCACGAAACGGTGGAATCCATTTACCTATGCAAGTGTATGAAATTATTTCTAGAACCTGCTGTGATCAACATTATTCTTGAAATGTCTGGAATGTGAACATGTGGTTATCGTTTACTTGCTCCGTCAGTAAGGTGTGTCAAGAAAAGAAACTTGTTTTCAATAAAATCTTGCACGTGCATTTTACGAACCCTGTGGCTTTTTCGTCTTGAAGCTAAAACTACACAAGGTAAAAACTGTTGATGCCGAGCTGAAACTACATAAGATAAAAACTGTTGATGCCGAGCTGAAACTACATAAGATAAAAACTGTTGATTGTCAAGCTAAAACTACACAAGATAAAAACTGTTGATTGTCAAGCTAAAAACTACACACGATAAAAATTGTTGTTGTCAAGCTAAAACTACACAAGGTAAAAACTGTTGATTGTCAAGCTAAAACTACACAAGATAAAAACTGTTGATTGTCAAGCTAAAACTACACAAGATAAAAACTGTTGATGTCAAGCTAAAACTACACAAGATAAAAACTGTTGATGTCAAGCTAAAACCACACAAGTTAAAAACTGTTGATTGTCAAGCTAAAACTACACAATATAAAACTCCCAATGTCAAACTAAAACTACACAATATAAAACTCCCAATGTCAAACTAAGACTACACAATATAAAACTCTCGATGTCAAACTAAAACTACACAATATAAAACTCTCGATGTCAAACTAAAACTACACAAGATAAAACTGTTGATTGTCAAACTAAAACTACACAAGATAAAACTGTTGATTGTCAAACTAAAACTACACAAGATAAAACTGTTGATTGTCAAGCTAAAAACTACACATTATAAAAACTGTTGTTGTCAAGCTAAAACTACACAGTATAATACTTTTCATGTCCAGCAAAAAATATACAATATAAAACTATTGATGCCCAGCTATAACTACACATTATAAAACTGGTTAACTCAACAGCACACACGGAATATTCGAGGGTGAATAATATTAATAGGAAACACGACGAGATAGTCTTTTCACTTTGCGAAACAATTATCTTATCTTTTTTTAAAAAAAATATATTTACATACTGGCTTGATTAGGTGGAAACTGCAAAATATTTAGCGATTTTGTAAGCATTGGTATTTCATTATTTTTTTTAATATACTATGTATAAATCTTATCAGTGACCTAGTTAATTATTCACTACACCTGATTCATTAGCGAGGTCATTCATTCATCTTTAAAGGTCAGTGATAATGGTTCAAGTTTCAGTATCATCTATCGGAAGCAGTGACTGTCAAAAGGTCAGTTATGATGATCTAAAGGTCAAGGTGATAAAAGACATTTATAAAGGAAACTCCGAAGTTATGAACATATTATATAAAAGGCGCTAAGTTAATGTGAAAGTTAAGGTAATCTGTAATGTGATTGTTCAGAAGTCAAGGTCATGGGGACATTTATTAAAGAAACTAAAAGTTACGTATATTTAAATGTCTGTGTGTCTAATTCGAGAGCCAATGGACCGATTGTTACTACTAAACTGGACATGTGTTCTTAAAGATCCCAGAGCGTGACATATGACACCCCCTATGTCTCCCCAGTTCGTTAGTTAAAAGAACGTGAGTTCCAATAAAACACACTACCTTATACAATGTTAAGTAAATGAAGCGGGGGGGGGGGTAAATCTGAGTATTCGTGATTCGCGAACACTTGCCGCAAAAACACTATCCGCACTTTAGGACCGTGGGTGCGTTAAAAGAGTGATAGTGAAATCCCACTATTCGATCAGTTTGTTTGTTTGTGGTTTAAGCACAAAGTTACTCAATGGGCCATCTGTGCTCTGTTCACCAATATACCATGGGGGCTATTGGATCAGACAAGTGTGGCTCGAAAGTTGGCGGCGGAAGTTCTTCACTAGTGTCATATTCTCTAGTCCAATGGTTCCCAAACTCTTTTAGTCTGACACTCCCTTGATGTGAATAAAAAAAGTTTGAGACCCCCCGCCAGTCTATAACTATAGCATGGCGATTGAAAAACAATAACATCTCCTTTCAACATACAGTATCATTTAATTAATTGAACATAATTTTTATCGGCTTATTGTTTATTTAGAATTATAATTAATTCAGCATCTTTGTTTACGGCCCATTTTTGGCGGCCCCCCAGAAAAAGCTTCACGGCTCCCCTCTGGGAAACACTGCTCTAGTCTACCAGTTCAAAAAGGTATACGTATGCGCAGATAGCTTTTGTGTAGCGTCAAGTGATATTCTGAAACAAACAAACACATGAGCTTGTGGTGAAAACCGTACATTAAAACAACTCATTCTGACATTTTGTTTTGTCCGAATTATTATAGTCAGGAGCACCAACACGTACAAAATATCATGTAAAAAAAATATAGTAAAAGAGACAGAAAAAAACTTTGTTACGAGAACACCGACTCAATAATCAGTTTCGGGAGAAAAACATATTTTATGTTATTAAAGGACAGTACCTCTTGTGTTTTTTTCTGTTATTAAAGGACAGTACCTCTTGTGTGTTTTTCTGTTATTAAAGGACAGTACCTTTTGTGTTTTTTTACTAATACCTTTTGTGTTT
>NW_013673185.1:11185-14384 GCF_000517525.1 Limulus polyphemus
GTTTTTTTGTTATTAAAGGACAGTACCTTTTGTGTTTTTTTCTGTTATTAAAGGACAGTACCTTTTGTGTGTTTTTTTGTTATTAAAGGACAGTACCTTTTGTGTTTTTTCTGTTATTAAAGGACAGTACCTTTTGTGTTTTTTTTTGTTATTAAAGGACAGTACCTTTTGTGTTTTTACTGTTATTAAAGGACAGTACCTCTTGTGTTTTTTTCTGTTATTAAAGGACAGTACCTTTTGTGTTTTTTTTTGTTATTAAAGGACAGTACCTCTTGTGTTTTTTTTTGTTATTAAAGGACAGTACCTTTTGTGTTTTTTACTGTTATTAAAGGACAGTACCTCTTGTGTTTTTTTCTGTTATTAAAGGACAGTACCTTTTGTGTTTTTTTACTAATACCTTTTGTGTTTTTTTAACAATACCTTTTGTGTTTTTTAACCCAGAAAGAATTAGAAGCGTAGTTCATTGGTCTTTCTAATAATAATGACTTGGGATGAGTTTGCACAATTAAGAATTTATAAACATTCCTGGAGATTTTGGGTCATAATACGAAAACATAAATAGGCAAAAGATTCCGTCACGCACACATAAGACGTTGGCCTTCGTGTTAGGTAAAACACACACGTACAAACATGCTTTGCAACCGAATAACAGGCTTCAGGCCAGCGCCATATGGGCGTTGTCAGCATGGCAACTGGTTTTTTAAGATGACGATCGACATTCCTCAAACCTCGTTTCGAGGAGAACCAGTCAGCATGCTGTTGGGTCGTTAAATTGTCAAAAGACTTGGTACGGTTTTACACTACTAGAACTTTAATTTCCACGATAAACTGTCAGAAAAGCGTTATTTTCTTAACATAAGTATTCGGGAACGTTTCCAGAACTCCTTGGTTGGTAACGTCAAGTGGAATGACACTGATAGGCCAGACACACTAAGTGTTGATTACTGACACTGATAGGCCAGACACACTAAGTGTCGATTACTGACACTGATAGGCCAGACACTCTAAGTGTCGATTACTGACACTGATAGGCCAGACACTCTAAGTGTCGATTACTGACACTGATAGGCCAGACACTCTAAGTGTTGATTACTGACACTGATAGGGCAGACACACTAAGTGTTGATTACTGACACTGATAGGCCAGACACTCTAAGTGTTGATTACTGACACTGATAGGCCAGACACTTTAAGTGTCGATTACTGACACTGATAAGGCAGACACTCTAAGTGTCGATTACTGACACTGATAGGCCAGACACTCTAAGTGTCGATTACTGACACTGATAGGGCAGACGCACTAAGTGTTGATTACTGACACTGATAGGCCAGACACTCTAAGTGTTGATTACTGACACTGATAGGCCAGACACTCTAAGTGTCGATTACTGACACTGATAGGCCAGACACTCTAAGTGTTTATTACTGACACTGATAGGCCAATTGTTAACATATCAAAATGCGTAGAAAACACGACAGTGTGTGGGGGTGGGGGAGAATCCCAAAAATGTAGAACTTTTCTTCGATACAAAGAATTTAATTGATATGCACGAAAGACAAGTGTTTGTTTTAAGAAATCAGAAAATAATAGACTGTTTAAAACACTGAGGTTGTCGTTGAGTGTTCTCTAGTGGCTACGCCCCTGGATGGTTTTATATAATAAAATACAAAGTTAGGATAGGAGACTTATCACCGACATTGATAGTCCGATATAACAAAAGGATATATTAGAAAGATTGATCACTGGCTACGCCCCTGGATGGTTTTATATCTCCTATCCTAACTTTGTATTTTATTATATAAAACCATCCAGGGGCGTAGCCAGTGATCAATCTTTCTAATATATCCTTTTGTTATATCGGACTATCAATGTCGGTGATAAGTCTCCTATCCTAACTTTGTATTTTATTACTTATCACCGACATTGATAGTCCGATATAACAAAAGGATATATTAGAAAGATTGATCACTGACATTGATAGTTAATTGTTACTATTATAAAACGAAAAGTTAACAAGTTAAAGATTGATTAGTGATTTTGATGGTCCAGTTGTTAATATAACAGAATGGGTTATTGGAAACAATGTATAATGACAGTGATGGTTCTACTGTTCAAATATAAAAAAATGAATAGATCAAACATCATCTTGATGGACTGATTGTAAAATTAAAGGTTTATTGTTTATCTTAAAAAAGACGATTTTTAATATGATAAAGCAAGGTACTTGGGAGCTGATTTGTGGCCAAATAAGACCACGTGTCAGTACAGTACAGGTGGACATTAGACAAGTTAAATGATGAACGAAACACGCCTGGTAAGAGTACAGGAAAACTGGAAGTTAGGAAAGTTGAGCTGAAACTTAATATCCACGTTTTTCTTCCCAATATTAGTCTTTAGTAGCTTACAGATACTAAAGAATAATTGACAATTTTATTATTCACGGGGTTGGAGTTCGTTTACTTCACCATTCTCTTTTCACTTTCATTTCTGGTGAAAAACAAAGACGTCTTTAACATATATACACAATTTACAAGTTTGTTTTTTGGACAGTGTTAATTGCCACGTTTCTATAGCCTACGGATATTAAGTTATAACCCAGCTTTGTTTTCACTACAATATTCACCTCTACGTGTATATTAAGGTATAACCCAGCTTTGTTTTCACTACAATATTCACCTCTACGTGTATATTAAGGTATAACCCAACTTTGTTTTGACCTCTATGTGGATATTGTGGTGTAACTCAGTTTTGTTTTCACTATGGTATTGACCTCTTCGTGTAAGAGCCTACAGATATAAAAATTATATTGTAACTCGTAATTTTGTTTCTCTATATTATTAATCTCTACGTAATTTCCAAAAAATATTAAGCGTGCTTTTGTTTAACAAAGATAATTATAACACTAACTCTTTTTGCTAAAGATATTTTGACATAATTTCTTAAATTAATGTAAAACAAGTCACGTTCTTCGTCAAAGTACTTGTTCGCACCTTATCAAAAAACATTTATAGGCCTAATTTGTTTCGTATTTGATTGTGCCTTAGTGAAAGACACTTATAGGCCTAATTTGTTGCTAATAGTTTCTTATTTAATAACCTTCTTATTATAAATTGCTGGAATAACTATATCCTTTCAAATCTATAACTATCAGTTTTGAATGAATTCATTAATATTGTTGCGTCAGCGAGTCACGTGACT
>NW_013673185.1:15384-16835 GCF_000517525.1 Limulus polyphemus
TATTGTTACGACAGCGGAAGTCACGTGAATTCTGGGAGCATGGGTGCTGGAGTTTCTCGCAGGATCATGAATTTGCCCGGCAACTCTAGTCTGATCGAGATGCCCTCTTTTTTAATATATAAGCCTGGCGAGAAAAACCAGCGGGATTGAAGAGATAGATAATTGAGTCAAGTGAACAGCAGCTACGTTATCGAGGTTGTGAATCGCTGTGATTTATAGCATATATTATAAAAGTTGTTAAGTTTAAAAAGACCAGAAAACGTATTGACTGTGGAAATTCTGTGTATTACAAAGTTTGTATCGAGAAAGAATAAACTGGTTTTAATCAAGAAGGGACTTGTATCGCTGAAGTTCCTCGGAAAGAATTTATACCAGAAATTAACAAACAAGCAGATACGCAACAAATTGGTGTCAGAGAGTGGGATGGAAAAAGAAAGAATAAGATGAAAACAGAAGTGGCAAATCAAACTACAGCTCAGCAGATTTGATGGTAGCAATACAAGAACAGCAAAGGAAACAAGAAGAACGAGAAAATAAACAAGAAAAGAGACAACAGCAGTGGCAAGAAAAACTGCAACAGTGGCAGCTTGAACAGCAAAATAAACAAGAGAGATTACAGCAGTTGTTGGAGGAAAAAGAAATGAAACAAGAAGAACGAGAAAATAAACAAGAAAAGAGACAACAGCAGTGGCAAGAAAACCTGCAACAGTGGCAGCTTGAACAGCAAAATAAACAAGAGAGATTACAGCAGTTGTTGGAGGAAAAAAGAAATGAAACAAGAAGAACGAGAAAATAAAAAAGAAGAGAGACTACAGCAGTGGCAAGAAAACCAGCACCAGTGGCAACTGGAACAAGAAAGGAAACAAGAAGTACAAATGGAAAAGATTAGTAAATTTCAAAGCGAATTAAATACATTAAAGGACGATTTACTGTCTTTTACACAGGAAGGACATATTAGCCATGGACCTAATCAGCTCCAGACAACAGGAAGCCCCTTCCAGACCCTACAGCTAAACCCTAATGCAGACATCTTTAGTCCTGCCAGAAGTCACATTCCAGACATGAGTGTCAGCAATAGGGGTGATCTAGTACGATGGAATTCAATGGGAAGGCACCATGGGAAGCATACAGAGCACAATTTGAGCTCTTGGCAGAAATGAGCGGATGGACAGTGGAGCAGAAAGCAGTATATCTGGCAACGAGCCTGAAGGGGCAACCACTTAAAATACTTGGACAGTTGTCAGCAGACGACACGCACAACTGTAGAGCACTGGTAGTGGCTCTAGAACTCAGGTATGGAACTCCAAATCAGTCCGAAATCTACAGGACTAGGTTTAAGACTAGAGTCCGTGCTAAAGGGGAGAGCCTGCAAGAGCTGGCACAGGATTTGGAAAGTATGGCATACAAGGCCTACGAACTGCACTACCCAATGTCCTCAAGCTGTTGCTGAG
>NW_013673185.1:17835-18774 GCF_000517525.1 Limulus polyphemus
TTGAAGGACTTTCATGGCGCTGTAACAAACGAGGGCACAAGAGAGCTCAATGCCGGCAACTTCAACACAGGAAAGATGCCATGGCAGGAAAAACTGCTACCCAGAAAGGTTGTTGGAACTGTGGGGAGCAAGGACATATGAAGAGCCAGTGTAAGAAGAATTTTACCAATAAGTCAGCATCGGGGAAACCAGTAATGGCTGGTGTTGAGGGACGCCCACCAAACCCCATTGTGAACGTCCCAACAGCTAAGTGTAAAATGGCAAGCACACGTGTCTACGTGACAGGGAAGCTGGATGGTCAAAAGTGCAACTTTGTCATATATTCTGCATCTCAGCAAACCCTTGTGAGCATCAAGGTGCTGGATCACAAAGGAGTACCAGAAGCCATACAGAAGCTCTGTGGTATGTCAGGACATTATGCAAGGTTGTTGGGACCAATGTGGGTAACTATTAAGCTCATGGGCATAAAGGGCAAACACAAAGTTTACTTGGCTGACATTGAAAAACAATGCATATTAGAATTGGACTACTTACAACCGAGGAAGTGTATAGTTAACTTTGATAAAATGACGTTTGGGAACAACAAAGGCCAAACTCCGGCAAGTGTTAAAAGAGAGGTTGAACTAACCAGGTGCCATCAAGCTGAAGTCAAAGTGACTGAAAGAGTTGATGATGGTGAAGTGAAAACAGTATAGATATTAAAGCAGAACAGGAAAAAGACCAATATTTGAAACCAATAATTGATTTTCTACAAGCAAGTGTTTTGTGTCCTGCTTGGGAGAAGGTGTCTAGCTTAAACCCTGTGATAAAGAACTATTGGGTACAATGGGACCAGTTGAAGTTTGAAGATGGTATTCTTGTTCGGAGATGGGAAACTGCAGATGGGAAAGTGACGACCTGGCAAACGGTTATACCGAGAAAGTTATGGGAAGATGTGCT
>NW_013673185.1:18976-20050 GCF_000517525.1 Limulus polyphemus
GAGTCACCTACGACACATATTTTACTGGATATGTATGAGGCAAGATTTGGAAGAATGGTGCAGGACCTGCTGTACATGTTGTGCTAAAAGGGGACCTAAGCATAAAGGACGTGCTCCAATGAAGTTATATCAAGTTGGCGCACCAATGGAAAGAGTAGCCATTGACATTGCTGGTCCTTTGCCCCAAACTCGTGCTGGAAACAAGTACATTTGTGTGGTGATGGATTATTTCACCAAGTGGCCTGAGGCATATGCAGTACCAAGTCAGGTTGTAGCTTCGGCTATTAGTGATTTCTTCTTCAGGTTTGGTATGCCATATGAACTGCATTCAGATCAAGGCCGTAACTTTGAATCAGTTGTGTTCCATGAATGCTGAAAGTTGTTTGGCATACAAAAGACCAGGACAACGCCACTTCACTCACAGTCTGATGGGATGGTAGAAAAGTACAATTGGACACTGGGAAGGAATTGGCAAAGTTTTGTAATAGCCGCCAAGATGACTGGGATGTCTTACTCCCTCCACTGTTGATGGCCTATAGAACAGCAGAGCATGAAGCCACTGGATACACTCCAGCAAAGCTGATGTTTTGTTTGGAATTTTGGCTGCCAGTGGACTTGATAACAGGATGCCCACCTCACGAAGAATTGCCTGAAAATGTGTTCGTGAAAGCGTTAACTGAAAGGATGGATAATATTCACCATCAAGTGCATTCAAACTTGAGAACATCTGCTGATTCGATGAAGTTATGTTATGATAAGAAATCTACTGAAGTCAGATTTGTACCAGGAGACAAGGTGTGGTTGTATAATCCCATGAAGACCAAAGGGAAGTCCCCTAAGTTGTCTTCTCCATGGGAAGGCCCATATGACATAGTGGATCATCTCTCAGACGTGACTTTTCGAATGAAATATGGTCGGCAAGGTAAGCCAAAGGTGGTGCATGGCAACAGGCTTTGGCGTTATCATGGTCCAAGACATTTCAGTTGGAACAAAATGAACAACGGAACAAATGACGCTGCTGAAGATGTGTTACCCGGTTTTGAGAAGGAAAACAGTGAAGCCGTTAATGAAGTT
>NW_013673185.1:20595-24770 GCF_000517525.1 Limulus polyphemus
TGTATTATAAAAAGTCGTTAAGTTTAAAGTGACGAGAAGCGTACTGACTGTGGAATTACTGTGTACTACAAACGTTTGAATCGTAGAAAAAATAAACTGATTTAATTAAGAAAGGACTTGTATCGCTTGAAGTTCCTCGAAAAGAATTTACTACCGGAAATACAACAAACAAGAAGATACTTAACAATATTCAATTTTTTTTTTTATTCCACAGTCAGCAAGACTTTTAGGAAATTAAACTAAAATACTGAGTATTAAAGTAAAAAATAAAATAAGAAAGACCAACGAAAAACATACCATTCCTGTTCCTATAAAATAACATATTCTTAACAACAATAACTTCACATTTATATTTGTGTTGAAAAATCCTGTATTTTCCCTTTCCTTATAAAACATCAAGAGTCAGATTGTTATAACCATCCGGAACGTTTATCCTGCCTGGTTAGACTTGTTTCCTCAACGGTGATCACGCACCAAGAGTTTTGTGTGTTGGGTCATTATTCGTGCACGTTAACTAATGTCATCACTTGTTTGCCCTTTTTTATCTGTAATCTTATCCCGTGAAAATGTTAAATCTACCCAAGCCCAAACCCAGAAAACGTTAACGTAGTTGGTAACTTTCTTCATAATGAGCTAGCTACCTGCGCCACGGGAATCAATCCCCGTTTTCAAGCATTATAAGCCCTTAAGCTTATCGTTGTGCCACCAAGGAACAGCTTTTTACTTAAAAACTACTAAAAGCGTTTACTTTGATATTTTTATTTAAAATAATATATTTACTCACCATATAAATACATAAATAAATTCACAATTTACCAATCAGATGTTTGCTCACCATATAAAAACAAAAATAAGCTTAAAATTCACCATATCAGAACATAAATAAGATTACAATTCACCAATCAGAATGTGTGTATATCTTTAGATACATCACCAAGCCACTTTCCAAGATTCCATTACTAAGTTATTTCTATCATAAACCAAGCTGGGCTGGTGAGAACTGAGTAATATCTATCATGAACGAAGCTGGGCTGGTGAGAACTGAGTAATACCTATCATAAACCAAGCTGGGCTGGTGAGAACTGAGTAATATCTATCTGACTGGGGAGAACTGACACCATTTCTCAGCTGTCCATAATACGAATGTTGTTCCTGATGTAAGCCTACTTTTTTCAGTCCACTGAGAGATTATTTTCTGCCGATGTTTCGGAGCTCATGCAAATATTACTAAATTTTTTATAGAATTATTGTCCTAACATGAACCTTTTTAAAATACTTTTTTTGATTAGTTACAACATAAGTGAAGTTATCTCGACTCATCAGACCAGTGTTGTTTTTGTTGTTTTGTTCATTAAATACATAAAATTCCAGAAGTTTGACTTTTAGGTTATTATGTTAAGGCATCATGCAGCCACGTAGTAAAAACCAAATTGTCTCTGAACCCTTGAAGTTGCACATTACACTACAGTGGTGTGGGAAGGAGTTCCAAAGTGGGGGTGCTTGGGCATACATGCAGATGTCACAACGAGAGATTAAAAGTATTAGGAGCTTATAAAGGGTCTGGGGGCATGCCCCCCATAAAATTAATATAATAATAGAACTTACAGTTAGTATACAAGTTAAATATGTACCCCCCAATTCCGACGTCAAATGTTTGTAACAGAAGACATGCTTTACAGGATCAATAAATAAATCCTGGACAACATTTCTTTCTCATGATCATCTACGACAACTTCCATAACATTGAAGTCGTGTTGAAGTGGATCAAAGAACTTAAGAAACCAAACAATAACACATTGGATAACATGAAAGATATGTGCACTACAGCCATATTTAACTACAGAATCTGAAGATTTTATTACACAGGAGAGGCTTAACTGGCTCATTCATAAACACTAGAGCAAAGCCACACTGCAGTGTCCACCGTGGGAAATCGAACCCCGGATTTTAGCGTTGTAAGTTAGTTAACTTACCGTTGTCCCACCGGAGCGATGTATAGCTATCAGTTATAATTGTGCTGTATATTTAGTATGAAAAAGTAGTATTTTTGATATTTTAATCTGTCTCTAAACTAGTTTTTCAAGTGCCCTTTAGCTAAGCTGAGTTTATAAACTTGGTTGATCAGTTGGAAATATATCATTCGATATACACTTATAGATATAGTTCACTTATCGTATATTGTCCATCAGAGCTGATGTTAGCCAACAAACTATTTGATATGCACCTATAAATATAGTTCACTTATCGTATATTGTCCATCAGAGCTGATATTAGCCAACAAACTATTTGATATACACCTATAAATATAGTTCACTTATCGTATATTGTCCATCAAGGCTGATATTAGCCAACAAACTATTTGATATACACCTATATATATAGTTCACTTATCGTATATTGTCCATCAGAGCTGATATTAGCCAACAAACTATTTGATATACACCTATAAATATAGTTCACTTATCGTATATTGTCCATCAGAGCTGATATTAGCCAACAAACTAAAAATCTTTTCAGACGCCACCATTTCTAAGAAGTAGCATCAAGTAGACTGAAAAGTCTAGCTACAGGTGTGTGGGGTGAAAGAGTCAAGGACAACTATTGTAATGATAGATCCCAGACAGAATAACCTTGCGAAACGCGTACTCTCATAAATAATAACTTAAAACAAGCGTTACGCTTTCGTTCGGAATTAACTTTAACTAAAAGATTGTTTTTTTATATTGTGTCTCTAGACTACACATTCGTTGTTTTTTTAAATCAACTGCTGTTACTATTTCACTAGTCACGTAGTATATATATATATATACGTGAATATAATATTTTCCCACAAGGTAGATAATTGTTATTCACGTGATATATATATCACGTGCGTATAATATTGTTCAAGGTAGGTAACTAATTGTTACTTAACGTACCGTTGTGGTTGTACTTTTTGTCATTTACCTATTTTCTGTTTTTTAATTCCTCCCCCAGAGTTTCTATGAAATTAATTACAATTAACAAAAATTATTTCTATAAAATATTTATTTCCAGCAACCCTAAGACTAATTTGTGCAGCTATATCGAAGCTCACCTAATTCAATTGATATAGATAAAATCCACGTTTGTTACTATGAATACACACGTGATTGGAGTATATTATCACGTTGATGAGGAAGAAGGGTTGGAGGAAATGTTATAATGAAGTGAAAACCTGCTGTAATTTGTTGTTACATTGATATAGTATGATATTATGAATACTAGAATACACACGTGATTGGAGTATATTATCACGTTGATGTGGAAGAAGCGTTGCGGGAACTGTTATGGTGAAGTCAAAACCTGCTGTAATGATATTATGAATACTAGAATACACACGTGATTAGAGTATATTATCACGTTGATGTGGAAGAAGGGTTGGAGGAACTGTTATAATGAAGTGAAAACCTGCTGTAATTTGTTGTTACATTGATACAGTGTGATATTATGAATACACACGTGATTAGAGTATATTATCACGTTGATGTGGAAGAAGCGTTGGAGGAACTGTTATAATGAAGTGAAAACCTGCTGTAATTTGTTGTTGCATTGATACAGTGTGATATTATGAATACTAGAATACACACGTGATTGGAGTGTATTATCACGTTGATGTGGAAGAAGCGTTGGAGGAAATGTTATAATGAAGTCAAAACCTGCTGTAATTTGTTGTTACATTGATACAGTGTGATATTATGAATACTAGAATACACACGTGATTAGAGTGTATTATCACGTTGATGTGGAAGAAGCGTTGCGGGAACTGTTATAATGAAGTGAAAACCTGCTGTAATTTGTTGTTACATTGATACAGTATGATATTATGAATACTAGAATACATAAGTAAGTACGGTGTATTATTATACTGATGTGAAAGATATTGTTATGTATATTGTTACAGTGAAGTAACGACGACTGTAGTGTATTGTTACACTGATGTGGAAGATATTGTTATGTATATTGTTACAGTGAAGTAACGACGACTGTAGTGTATTGTTACACTGATGTGGAAGATATTGTTATGTATATTGTTACAGTGAAGTAACGACGACTGTAGTGTATTGTTACACTGATGTGGAAGATATTGTTATGTATATTGTTACAGTGAAGTAACGACGACTGTAGTGTATTGTTACACTGATGTGGAAGATATT
>NW_013673185.1:25424-28971 GCF_000517525.1 Limulus polyphemus
TGTGTATATTGTTATAGTGAAGTAACGACGACTGTAGTATATTGTTACACTGATATGGAAGAAAGTGTTGTGTGTATTGTTATAGTGAAGTAACGACGACTGTAGTATATTGTTACACTGATGTGGAAGAAAGTGTTGTGTGTATTGTTATAGTGAAGTAACGACGACTGTAGTATATTGTTACACTGATGTGGAAGAAAGTGTTGTGTGTATTGTTACAGTGAAGTAACGACGACTGTAGTATATTGTTACACTGATGTGGAAGAAAGTGTTGTGTGTATTGTTACAGTGAAGTAACGACGACTGTAGTATATTGTTACCTTGATGTGGAAAAAAGTGTTGTGTGTATTGTTATAGTGAAGTAACGACGACTGTAGTGTATTGTTACACTGATGTTGTAGAAAATGTTGTGTGTATTGTTACACTGATGTTGTAGAAAATGTTGTGTGTATTGTTACACTGATGTGGAAGAAAGTGTTGTGTGTATTGTTACAGTAAAGTAACGACGACTGTAGTGTATTGTTACATTGATTACATTGTATAACCTGATCATATATATATATATTTCACCTGTTACAATATAATGCTTACGTTTCTTTAAAAAAAAGTTCAACTCTTGTATAAATAATAAACATATATATACTTGTTCTATTAACACTTGTTCTATTAACAATTATCATTATTTACATTTTCCCCTCTAATTACCGACTTGTTAACGTAACGTTCACCTCTGTTCTATTGTATCGTATTCAGTAATGTCATGGTTTTGTCTAATTACCGACTTGTTAACGTAACGTTCACCTCTGTTCTGTTGTATCGTATTCAGTAATGTCATGGTTTTGTCTAATTACCGACTTGTTAACGTAACGTTCACCTCTGTTCTATTGTATCGTATTCAGTAATGTCATGGTTTTGTCTAATTACCGACTTGTTAACGTAACGTTCACCTCTGTTCTATTGTATCGTATTCAGTAATTTCATGGTTTTATCTATAACAACATTCAGTGTAATGAACTGGTCAAAATAAATCAATCATTTCATACGTTACATAAATAAAAAGTCAAATCAGTATTTAAGTCATGGACCAACAAGCCGTAGGAACGGACACTATCAGTAATGCCAGAATAAACAAACAGTTGTGTGTTATGGTCAGGATAGTGATGGATTCTATCAGTAATTATAGGATAAACAAACAGTATGGTAAGAACAGGGACACACACACAGTTGTATGTTATGAACATGACAGGGACACATACAGTTGTGTGTTATGGACAGGACGGGTACACACACAGTTCTGTGTTATGGGCAAGACAGGGACACATACAGTTGTGTGTTATGGAGAGTGACACACACAGATGTGTGTTATAGACAAGACGGGGACACACACAGTTCTGTGTTATGGACAGGACAGGAACACACACAGTTGTGTGTTATGGACAGGATGGGTACACACACAGTTCTGTGTTATGAGCAGGACAGGGACGCATACAGTTGTGTGTTATGGAGAGTGACACACACAGTTGTGTGTTATGGACAGGACAGTAACACACACAGTTGTGTGTTATGGACAGGACAGGGACACATACAGTTGTTTGTTATGGACAGGACAGGGACACATACAGTTGTTTGTTATGGACAGGACAGTAACACACACAGTTGTGTGTTATGGACAGGACAGGGACACATACAGTTGTGTGTTATGGAGAGTGACACACACAGTTGTGTGTTATGGACAGGACAGTAACACACACAGTTGTGTGTTATGGACAGGACAGGGACACATACAGTTGTTTGTTATGGAGAGTGACACACACAGTTGTGTGTTATGGGCAGGACAGTAACACACACAGTTGTGTGTTATGGAGAGTGACACACACAGTTGTGTGTTATGGACAGGACAGGAACACACATACAGTTGTGTGTTACGGACAGGACAGGGACACATACAGTTGTGTGTTATGGAGAGTGACACACACAGTTGTGTGTTACGGACAGGACAGTAACACACATACAGTTGTGTGTTATGGACAGGACAGTAACACACACACAGTTGTGTTTTATGGACAGGACAGTTGTGTGTTGACAGTGAAACTCTATCTACATAGGAATAGATAAAGTCAATTCATTAAACAAAATACGGTACTTTTCTTTGTAGTTGTTGTACTCAACAAAAGTCGTTTCACCTTTTTTTTAATCTGGCAGAGTATGATTAGACATTGGTACTAGGCTTACAACACAATGTTCTTTATTTAGTCCTGTTGTATCCAAGCCGGCCTGATGAGCAAAACGTGCCTTCGGTAACGGATATGACGAACATAGTGTTGTTATACAATGTTCCTCTTCTTGAAGAAACCCTAATGTGGTGTTAAAAGTATAATACGTCTGATAATAACGTATTATGAAAATATTATTAAGAACAACCCCTCCAGTGGCTCAACGGTAAGTCTGAGGGCTTGTAACACTACAATGGGTTTCGATACCGCGATGGGCAGAGCACAGAAAGCCTACTGTGTACCTTTGTGCTTAACAACAAATATAATTAAGAACAACCCCTCCAGTGGCTCAGCGGTAAGTCTGAGGGCTTGTAACACTATAATGGGTTTCATTATCGCGATGGGCAAAGCACAGAAAGCCTATTGTGTACCTTTGAGCTTAACAACAAATATATTAAGAAGAGATTTCACAATGTTCGCATGCAGTATTATTATATCCTTATCTGAAAGTAATGATCAGATATTACAAGTCGCAATATGCTACACATTAAACTTACAAGTGTTTAAATGGGTTACTGTAGCCATGTGGAGTACCATAGGTAAAGTTAGGTAGTTCTATAAAGTAGCCAAGTGTACGGACTTCGTTCAGTATAAAATGTTTGTTGTGAGAATGACTAGTTACTGAGGTTAAACTTTTAGGTCGTAACGTAATAAGTAATATTGTTATTGATCATCAAAATAGTTTTGGTGAATTACAACACACGTGCATACTCAAATCAATTACGAATTATTACTTTCTCTGGTCTGTCATTATAAATAACCTGGTGGTTAGGGCACTCAATTCACAATCTGAGAGTCACGGGTTCGAATCCAGTCAATGAACACGCTCGTTCTTCAACCCCGGAGGCGTTATAATGTTACGGTCAACCCCACTATTAGTAAAAGTGGCGTTGATTAGCTGCTTTCCCTCTAGCCTAACATTAATAAACTAGGGACGCCGAGTCGAGATAGTTGTCATCAAGTAGCTTTGCGTGAAATTCGAAACGAACTTATTTGTTTGTTATGTGTTAAACACGGAAATAAACATTGTGTGTATGGAACGTGGATTATCTTCACATCCAAAGTAATAGAACGATCTCACGAGAGTAAAGCCCAGGGTTTACATGTACAGCCACAAGGCCTACTGTCGTAATAGAACGATCTCACGAGAGTAAAGCCCAGGGTTTACATGTACAGCAACAAGGCCTACTGTCGTAATAGAACGATCTCACGAGAGTAAAGCCCAGGGTTTACATGTACAGCAACAAGGCCTACAGTCATGGAACAATGAGGAT
>NW_013673185.1:29684-32429 GCF_000517525.1 Limulus polyphemus
ACCGCAACAAGGCCTACTGTCGTAATAGAACGATCTCACGAGAGTAAAGCCCAGGGTTTACATGTACCGCAACAAGGCCTACTGTCGTAATAGAACGATCTCACGAGAGTAAAGCCCAGGGTTTACATGTACAGCAACAAGGCCTACAGTCATGGAACAATGAGGATAATTATAAGTTAGCACATTTGGTATTCATATATCCAATAACACCTTAGTAACTAAAATAATTAAACAGAATGATGTAGGAAATATATTATAACACCTTAGTAACTAAAATAATTAAACAGAATGAAGTGGGAAATATATTATAACACCTGAGTAACTAAAATAATTAAACAGAATGAAGAGATATAAATTATAACACCTGAGTAGCTAAAATGATTAAACAGAATGATGTAGGAAATATATTATAACACCTTAGTAACTAAAATAATAAACAGAATGAAGAGGGATATAAATTATAACACCTGAGTAACTAAAATAATAAACAGAATGAAGAGGGATATAAATTATAACACCTGAGTAACTAAAATAATTAAACAGAAAGATGTAGGAAATAGATATTAACACAACACCTTAGTAAGTCTGTGTGTGAACGTCTCTATAAAAGGGAAGTCTGTGTATGAACGTCTCTATAAAAGGGAAGTCTGTGTATGAACGTCTTTATAAAAGGCAAGTCTGTGTGTGAACGTCTCTATAAAAGGCCCCTTTTATAGAGACGTTCATACACAGACTTGACGTTCATACACAGACTTTTTAGAAGTCCAACAGAGTCCACTTGATCTGCGACCGAGATAAACTTAGGATATTTTATTTATTTATTTTGGTATTATTTTTATCCATTTATTCCGTTCAACTGCGCGTTCTTGAATGTGTTTTTAACAATTTTTGTACTTTAACAGTAACAGTACTCCAAAAACTTATGTCTTCTCCGTTATCCTGACTGCTCGACCATCACACAGTTGTTCAATTTTACTTATTAAAATAACTGTTAAACTTCCATCTTATCTGCATAAAGATAAAATAAACAAAACAGGAAGCACCCCCCCCCCCAGGAGAACCACAAAAAATTCATCCGGTTCTGACTATTAACTGCATAATTTACTTTCTAAAAGTATGACGTCACATCACGAGAAGCCATGCGAAAGCTTATGAAGAACGTAAAAACGTTATCTTTAAGTTTAACATATGTGAAAGAATAAGGACTCACCTGTGGTGCTTTTCCCAGGAAAGTTTCTTGAGTTATCTCGTTGAAAGTCCACTGTTTAATTGTCAAGGAATGTGAGAGATTTGTGATGAAGAACACCACCAAACAAAGTGTATTGTTTTCTTTAGCGAACTCACGGAGTAGTTATACTTTCGTTTTGTTGAATAAAAACCAAGCTGTAATAGTGGGCATCCATTTGTTTCAGTTATCACGCGACAGAAAGATACCTATGCCTAACTTTCCTGTTTTAACGTTAGTGAAAAAGAAAAGTTCAGGTTATCCTAG
Source organism: Limulus polyphemus (assembly GCF_000517525.1). Lineage (NCBI taxonomy): Eukaryota > Metazoa > Arthropoda > Merostomata > Xiphosura > Limulidae > Limulus > Limulus polyphemus. Next base: position 31,177 of record NW_013673185.1, read on the forward strand.
CATGCAACGCAGCCGTTGAAGTTCACTTACCCTCGGCACTAACATTTCTCACCCAACAGGTTGACGTGTCCAAGTCTCTGGTGTTCACTCTTCCGTGACATCACAACCTATATTTTCTTACGGTGAGTTGTAGATCCTACACACTTGGAACACTCAAGTTTATCCCGTTTTTTGTTTTTCAGTAACTTTACTTTTTTTTTCCTTCCAATATTCTTCCGCGAGCCACACAGAACCTAGCTTTAAAAGAATGAAGAACAAGTACAGAACCACTAACTACTACACTCAGCTTCAAAGGCGGACAAACCAACCACAGCTCGCGTACTAGAGATACCTCGGCTTGATACGGCAATCTGACGTGACTACGGCGACAGGTATGCTACGATTCCTTGTGTGAGGACGGGGAGAGGGGAGGCATCTCCTCGTTCCCTTGGAGGTTCTGAAATTAATGCTGATAGAGTAGTATATACGTTGTCGAGTAAACGTGGCCTGAAAGATGCTGTAAACAACTTTCTTGAAAGGTTTAATATCATTTAACTGTCTGTAGTGTTGATTAGTCATGTGTTGTTTAGCTAAAATGAAAAAAAAAATGTACTTGCAAGGTTATATTGATGTATTATAATCCACATACAACTCAACAAATATGGTATTAGCGAGTGAAAAGTAGGCCTAAGGCTAATTGATAGTTTTCGCGTGTATTTACGCATTGTAGAGTAGGTCATTTCCCCCAAACAATAAAAATAATTTTTAAGGTATGTAATAAGAAAAAGATCAACATAATCGTATTCAAAATTATAGACTTTATTAAATTACATCTGGAAAAAAAAAAATCCTTGCAGGGAAGCAAGAATTAAAGTAACTCATACGAAACGAGAATTATTCAATATGAAAAAAATATATATCGTCAACAAGGAAGCAAAAACAATAATCAAATAAAGTAAAATAAAAATACCTAAAGAAGAATCCCGTGGACGGTATCACAAATTTGTAACTTTTAGATGAGCTAGACTAAAAGTATGGCCAAGTGGTTAGGACGCTTCACTCGCAATCTGAGGGTCGCAGGTTCGAATCCCGAAATCCTGTTTCTAGCGTTATAAGTCCGCAGACTTGCCACTTCGTCTCTGGGGAGGAATCAGTATGCCAAAGATTAGATAAGATTATTCAAAAATTGATATTACATCTTTTTTACGTTGATCTGGTCACAAAGATATCGAAAGTCTTATTTTGGTGCTATGTATTGTTTTGTTTTTGAATTT
>NW_013673185.1:33070-39441 GCF_000517525.1 Limulus polyphemus
AGAGGGATTGACCGTCACATTATAACGCCCCCACGGTATCAAAGGGCGAGCATGTTTAGTGTGACGGGAATTCGAACCCGCGACCCTCAGATTGCGAGTCGAGCGCCCTAGCCACCTGGCTATGCCGGGCTGGTGCTATGTAATTCGCTAAGCCGACCTAACCTTGTCAGATGTTCTTGGGATAATGGCCGAAAACACCACTAACAGCGAGGGTACCCAAGGCAGAATGGTCACAGATACTTTCTAGGGTTTGCCAGTTACGTATATTTAGGACTAATCATTATTAATTGTTTATCGAAGTTTTTAACAACTCCTCGAATAGAAAGTATAAGTAGCTTAAACAACAAGACTATGAAACATTAAAGCAACAAGACTATGAAACATTAAAGAGATAATCCACATGTTTCTAATATATTTTCGTCATATCGACAAGCGTTCTCAGATAACATGGTTTTCAATTTAAGGTTTTGTCATTTAGTTATATTTGACCAGTTTGAAAGCAGTTTCACTCACTTGTATTAAACATTAATTGTTGTGCTTCTGTATTGTTATAAAAAAATGGAACAGTTGTTGGAACTGAACATTTTGGGTCATCAGGTGATAATAGGAACATATTTATCTTCCTAGAGTCACAGAACTATGAACGCCAAATATGTTATCTTGTTGATGAAACCAGCAATCCGGAAACCCTAGTTGATTCGGTTTCATGGTAGTTTTATTTAGTATTGTTGCGTCAGCGAGGTTACGTGACTAGTAGCACGCCACGTTCTTCTAGAAATATCCTGTTCCTTCATGAATGCTCTAGCGTTTACTAGATATGTGTTAGTCTAGTATATATCTTATCATTTGGAGCGTTGGATTTAGATTAATAAGAAAACTCAGGAGGAGAAACATGAAATATTTAGAAGAACATTGGTTTAGGCCTTTTTAATTAACTCGAATGTGGTCCTGTTTATTCATATTTATATCAAAAATTGTATTAACGTAAGAACGATCAATTCTTCGTTACTTTGTACCCCGCAGAGGCCTCAAATGGTTCCCAGAAACATGCCCAGTTAGTGGTGTGGCAACTTAAATTAGGCCCAAAGTCCAGTCCGGTTCTAATCTCTTCACTGGAGAACTCCTTCGTGTTATAATCAAGAACCTTTTTATATTTTAGGCTTGACGTTTTCTGATATAACGTTCACCGTGGTTATTATATAAAATAAATGTATTATGAGTGTGTTGTATTAAGACCCAAGATAAAGAAGCACGAGAGTTTCATTTTCAGAGCCATACAAGGGCCTAAAACCATTGTTCAAAATTTAACTGTTGCTATTCATGATATAATGTATATATATGTATGTACATTTGCTATCATTAGTCGGATTGTTTTTTATTATTCGACAAAAATAGTGCAAACTCCAGTCCACTTAGCGATAACGAAAGCGAGTTATTTCTTCGGCTGTGATGTACAAGTTCTACAAACTAAGGCCTAACTTACAAATAGAACTACACGGTCACTTACTTGCAAACTGTCTACTTTGTTGAAACACAAATTCATTGGCTAACTGAATGATTATCTTTAATATTTGTATACAAATGTTTGTTTTTCCGACCAAATCTCACGAACATTCGAGACGTCACGTCAAAGCTAGACACTCAGGAAATTTCTAGGCGTTACACGTCATCCTTACGTCATGCCAAAACTCCCGCTAGCAAACAGTACAAATTAAGCTATTAAAAACATGGTTCAGCACATAATATAAAATCAGCTCTGTAACTCTGAAGAAAAATATCTCACCGGGAGACTTGCTGGAATACCTTTACACCTCTTCACGGGTTCGCTAAGATAGTAGGCTTAAAAAACTACAAGTAATTCGTTCATTCAACAGAAGCGGCAGACAATCGCCTGCTTGAATAAAGTCATAACAACTTCGACCACGTTATGTAGTTCATGTAGGTAAGTAGGGTAATTATTGGCCTGTATTCCATGCAGTAACTAATTTGCTTTCGTCAGAAGTTACAGTGAAAGAGAGATGGATAAAAGAGAGAGATTGGACTACTTTTTAATCGTTCTTTTATTGAACCAAAACTTTAACATCGCTTGTATAAAATACCCCCACGCTCCGCTGAAACCCCTTATGATTTACATACCGATCTCCTTTGCCTCTAGTTACTTCTATAGCTTCCCAAAGAATCCCGATAGGATGACCGCCTCTGATATCTGAGCACGTGTGCCACACTAGCTTTCTGTGTGGCAGTATGGAATGTTGCCTCCAGGGTCCAGGTGGGGGGGAGGGGGGGTCACGAACACAAATCCTAAACTAGATTCGTTTTCGGCGACCCAGAAAACTACTCCCACACCAACATCATGCCAAGCTGACCTTCCGAGCGCGTTGTAAACCCCTTTGGTAGGAGGAGGGGGCAAGCCAAATGGATAGACATCCACCCCGAGTCCACCTAACAAGTTTTGTTAGTTACAAAATAAGTTCACATGAATTAATACAGGATATTTGGTACAAGAAAAAATCAGAAGAAAAACACATTCAAAAATGAAAAAAAGACAACACTCTAAAACGTGTTGTTAAAATTTTTAGTTATTTTTCTATCGTGAAGGCTCTAATATTGGTGATTAGTAAAAATATATTTGTTTAAAACATGGTGTTGCGACTAAACAACTGTTTGAAGATGAGTTATATACAGAGGGGGCTAAAAGTTACTACACAGTTGGCACTAAAGAACATGTTAGGAAGACAGTTATATACAGAGGGGGCTAAAAGTTACTACACAGTTGGCACTAAAGAACATGTTAGGAAGACAGTTATATACAGAGGGGGCTAAAAGTTACTATACAGTTGGCACTAAAGAACATGTTAGGAAGACAACTGAAACCAGATTAACTGTATTGTCATTTTTGCATAACCTTTAAGTATTTCATGATTATCTCTATCTTCATCAGAATATAAAATACAGTAGGGCCGAATAACCAAAAGCTGTTTCAGTCGTTTACGTAATCTACTATCTTGAATTTTATGGATTTAAAATCTGGTTATATATTTTTAAACGATACTTGTGAAGCGAGAGTAAAATAAAATGTACCACGGCTAAGTCAGCAGGTCAGGTTTCTTTGTTTGGAATTAAGCACAAAGCTGTACAATGGGCTATCTGTGGTCTGCCCACCACGGGTATCGAAACCCGGTTTCTAGCGTTGTAAGTCCGCAGGCATACCGCTGTGCCACTGGGGGGGCCATAGGTCAGGTTTGTTTGTTTGGAATTAAGCACAAAGCTACACAATGGACTATCTGTGGTCTGCCCACCACGGATATCGAAACCCGGCTTCTAGCGTTGTAAGTCCGCAGACATACCGCTGTGCCACTGGGGGGCCATAGGTCAGGTTTGTTTGTTTGGAATTAAGCACAAAGCTGTACAATGGGCTATATGTGGTCTGCCCACCACGGGTATCGAAACCCGGTTTCTAGCGTTGTAAGTCTGCAGACATAACGCTGTGCCACTGGGGGGCCATAGGTCAGGTTTGTTTGTTTGGAATTAAGCACAAAGCTACACAATGGGCTATCTGTGGTCTGCCCACCACGGGTATCGAAACCCGGCTTATAGCGTTGTAAGTCCGCAGACATACCGCTGTGCCACTGGGGGTCCAGTAGGTCAGGATTGCAATATCGTAATTTTAACTACATAATTGTTTGTGTAGGTTGGGCATTTTCATGTGGGCCACTGTAAGATTTAAGTTTGGGCATTTTGTTCGAACACATTTTGATACTTTCTCTTATCAGTACACTGTGATGGATTATGTTCTTATGTAATGCGAGGGCGCTACATAATTAATAATCTTATTTCATGTTTAAGAATCCGTTGGTCACACTAAATGATTGTATATCCACAATAGTGAGAAAGTAAACCGGTACATATTAGAAAAGTTTAATCAGCGATTATAAACTTAGCGATCGCTGTTATTATTATAAGTTGACTGTAACCTTTGGAAGCAGGCCTGAAATATGTTGCTCAGTATTTTAATTTTTTAAGTTTTTATTAACAAATTATAGAAAATCACCACAATGATGTTGTAGGCTATACCTTTTGTTTAATTTAGACATTTGTATTTTTCTCTCGCCAGATGGAGGTTTACTGTCACGTGATAAGAGCGTGGCTTAGTGACTACTGCTTTTTCCGAAAATTTAGGAAATTATGCGAATTGTATAAAAAAACGAGTTAGATTGGAGTAGAAGATGATTAATTTGTGAAGTGTTGTAGTGAATAACTGACTAATGAGTTAGCAAGTTTGGTAGTTTTAACGAAGAAATAGAAATATGAAAAAAAAGTCGTGTGTATGAGGGAAGTTAGTAAGTAAATGAAATTGTTGTATTAGTAACACTGTGAACTTGGGCTTATCAGCGAACAATAATTATGCTAAGTTGTAGAATTAGTAGTCGAAGAAACAAAACGTTTTGATGTCATTAAGTGGACTGACTTTGCTTTCTTCTTTTTTATCGGAAAATCTAAAAGAACCCGCCCAGCATTAGAAACCGTTAAACAATAAGACTATAATGTTTTTAAAAGTATTTTGGTATTTTCAACCTGAATATTATATTATACAATGCACGAGCTACACAATCAGATCAGAGACTTCTATGGTTCAGTCATAGCCATTCATAATTTAAAACTGCTGATTAGATGGAGGGCAACTAGTCAGCAGCAACCGCCGCCTATGCAACTGATCATCAGAACTGACCGTCACATTTGTAATGTTTCCCACACCTAAGAGTGCAGAACAGGTTTAGCGGCTTATTGTGGCTCGAACCTTGGATCTTTTAATTCATATCATGGCATGCTAATCACTAGGCCACAGCTTGGCGCTAATGATTTTATGCAGTTCTCTGTAGAGTAAAAAATTTGGGCACAACAGCATTTGAACTACACATTGTTGGTGGGGACGAGCGTGGCCTAGTGGTTAGCATGCCGGAGTGTAAACCCGAGAGTGCTATGATTTACATTCCATTACCGCTAAATCCCCTCCGCATTTTGGCTTGATTTGACTCCACTCTTCTCACGTATCAGGGGGAGCAATGGAGCCGGCTGTATGCTAGTTTATATAAGCTCCCTTTCTGTGTCTTAAATGTCTTTGAAGGTAGCTTTTAAACACATTTACACTGCTCACAGAAACTGCTTCCTTCAGAATATTGCTCTGCTTTTATTTATTTTTTTCTGATGGCGTCTAGTTATATAGTTATTAACCATAAAGAAATCTGCAACATTTAATCTTTCAATACCTTTAAATAGATTACGATAACCTTTTACTATCTTGGAAAAATCTTCTCTGAACTTATTCAAAAAGATATGGACGCCACACTTGGATACAATATTCTTGGCTAGGTCTGATAACTGATTTGTACAGCCTAAATATCACATTACGTTCCTTATTTTGAATGGTTCTCTTAATCCGACATAAAACCTGATTTGCAGTTGTCACAACTTTTGCACATAGTTTGCTAACACTAAGAGATTTGTGGATAATCGCTCTTAGGCCTTTATTTGTGGATAATCACTCCTAGGCCTTTATTTGTGGATAATCACTTCTAGGTCTTTATTTGTGGATAATCACTCTGTCAGAATTTAATATATATATATATAATTTTTCTTTTTTTGCCAATTGTTAAATAGAAAAGTTTTTAGTTATATATATCTAAATAGTATAAATATATACTATGTTGTTGGGCTTAGGATTCTTCTACAGTAGGTGTCTGTGACTTATTAACGATAAATAAACAGCATGCACTTCACTTGTTTTCAAAATAATATATATATTCAGAACAAGTTAACGTATGTAAAATAAATTCTTCAACACTATAGATATTATGGGCATATCATAAATACCATATATGTAGTTCTCTTCTTGTCAAATATCCACTTAGGCCTATTCAATTACTTTAGAATTTCAGTTGACAATCTGACCAATCTTCTCTATTCACTTATAATTGTGGCGCGAGTTATCGTAATCTTCTGAAGATCCTCTGTTCCTTTTGTCAAAGTACACTCAGGCCAGTTCAATTACTTTAGAACCATGCTTTGACGGAATAAAATTATTTTTCTTATCTTCTTTTCTACTGTTAGTTTCACTCTAACATATTAAATATTAGGCCTATGTCAATCGTTAGGCCTATCACTTCTACGGTACTTAACTTCACGACAATTTTATCCTCTTTCGCTATTACCTGTATGCTTCCGTCTGCTATTCCCGCTCGTCTCCGTCTATTTATATCTTTATCACTTAATCGTCTGTCTGATTTTCTATATTCTCTACGTCAATGTATTGTACTTGAAGTTCGATATTCTCAACATCAATGAATTATTAACAAAACCTCCTATAATCGTCT
>NW_013673185.1:39806-40846 GCF_000517525.1 Limulus polyphemus
CAATAATATGTAAACCAAACAATATTTTATATCATGACACACTCCTAGGCCTTTATTTGTGGATAATCACTTTTATGTCTTTATTTGTGGATAATCACTCGTAGGCCTTTTTCTTCATTGACAGATTCAATTAGACTGTCACCTAGAAAATAGCCATATTGTTAATTGTTGAAACCCAAATGGAAACAAACACAGTTTTCAGGATTAAAAAGCATCTGCCACTCAAATGACCAGATCTTCTTGTAGACAAGCTGCATCACCTACATTCGTTATTCTACAGTAGACTTTGGTATCATCTGCAAATTTGGGGTGCCTACTACAGACGTTTTCATCAATATCATTAATATAACTCATAAATAAGGTGAGGCCTAATTGTGGGTGCATTATAAGAGTGGCGGTCATATCGCACTATTTTTTTAGAGTAGCACAAGATTTGTCGGTTTACCAGTTCAACATTAGGGACGATAGTCCTTGTGTAGCTTTGGGCGAATATTCGAAACAAAACACAAACCAAAGCTAGTGATAATAGTGATATGTATTATGTGTGTTTGAAGTTAAGCACGAAGCTACACAATTGGTTATTTGATTTCTGCCCACCACGAGTATCGAAACTTAGTTTCTAACGTTGTAAGTCCTCAAACATACCGCTGTTCCACTGGGGGGGGGCATATTGCTATTTCTTAAAAGCCTTGTTACATAGTTTCAAGTAAGACTTGATGTTTAGTCTTGCTGGCTAAACATGAAATCTGTTATTGAGAAAACTAATAATTGTTTGTTTGTTTATACGGTGTATATTGATAAATTAATAATTTAAGTTTAATATATTTACAAAATGAAGTTTTTTTCTATTTCTTTACCAAAGATAAATCACATAGATTCCTGGTGTATGAATAGGGATCTGGAAAGGTCAGGTTCATCTTCCTCCCTCCTTTGCTGATGTTGTTATCCCTGACCATCTTAGTAATGTATTGTTACGTCTCCGTTTGTTAATTATCTTTCCGTAACTTCGTTCCGACGAAACTTTAGCGACACAAGTCCTT
>NW_013673186.1:0-5146 GCF_000517525.1 Limulus polyphemus
CAAGAAAGCAAAAATATCGATTCAATTTTAAACTTAAATTGTTTCTGAATTAAGCTGTTTTCTGTTATATCACCAACGTTTTTAAAAATAATAAAAAACTCTTTAATCAACGGGGACTCTAAATTATAGAAATCCACAAATATTTTCCCAGTTTTGTTGTCTATTACATTTCATTTTATACTTTCAGTACATAAATTAACAACAATAATAGGTTAAACTTTTGTTGCTAAGCAACATGACATATAAGCCATTGTTGGAACGCATTGTTACCAAAACGCACTGGCCCTTCTATATATTAAAAGCTGATAATATAACTGATATACTACAGGGTATACTATTGGGTGGTAGTACTTGTCTCGTCATTTTTTGACGGGCTGTACGTCTATAATAAAAGAGCGTGTCTGTCTGTGATTTCTATTTGTAATATAGATAACCACTTCTTTTCTATGTGTTTTTTCGCTAGCTTGCCTCATTAAAAAGATGCGCATGCGCGCACGCACGTGGATAAGATAAGTAATAATTCCCAGGTGCACACCCTCAGGGTCCACTTATTATGGGCGAAAAATTTCAGGTTTCTAGGTTATTTTCTGTTGAGCTATGGCGGTCACACAAACACAGACACGCACTTTTATTATTATTATTATTTTATTATTATTATTTACATAAACATTAAGTTTTTGCTCAAATATGTGCTACCCGTCTCTGTAGCTAAACAGTAACATGTGTTGTAACAATTCATCTCGAATGTCAAGCTGCTCTAAAGCTACACCGTAAACCTGCTTTCATGTGACACAAAACGTTGTTAGGGGAGATCTATAAAGTTGTGCATATACTGATGTCAATTTTTTCAAGGAAATCTACTATTGTGTTTGTGTTCTGTAAGAAAATTATACTTATTATTTCTATACAGTTACTTTCATTAATAGCACTAGTTATGATGTTTATTATAACTGTTTTTGTTATTTTTATTATAAAGATTATTTTGCATTGTTAGCTTTGTGAGATGTTGCTTGGATTACGGCCGAAAACGTCGCTATAAGCGAGGGTGCCTCATTGATGAAACAATCAATTATAATCATTATAAGTAGGAACATTATATTAATCACTGGATTTATTTTTGGCTCTTATATATGTAGGTAGCTTGATTTGATCAGAGGTTGATATTAATTGCGTAATCTGCTAAAAGCCCTGGTTTAATTTTCTTCGTTTTTGTAGATACAGAAAATTGACATGGCTTCCGAGTTTAATTAATTATGTTCTAAAACTCACTTCTTGTCTATTATCCACCGTAAATGAAGTAGCAGTAGCATGAGCCCGGTTAATAGGATTGTGAATTCGTATTAGTATTTGTTCGTTTGTTTCCAACATTCGTTCTACGCTACATAAGACTGCGCTAGTCGCTCTTAGTTTTGATTTGGTAAACTAAAGGCAAAACAACTAGTCCACAGCACCCACTGCCAATTCCTGGACCACTATAACCAAATAGAGGGATCTGATCTTTAGATGGTGACTAGCTGCCTTCCCTCTAGTCTTAACTGCTAAATTAGGCACGGCTAGCGCAGATAGCCCTCGTGTAGCTTTGCGCGAAATTCATAACAAACGAACAAACTGTAGTGAGGTCGATCTGTATCGATTCAGGAATGCCTGAAGGCTGTGCCCTTGAGAATAACAGAGAGTTATGAACGAGAGCTGGAGCATGAAAAGCATACTTAGCATCTTTTGTACACTGTTACGTAACATTGTAATACAGTGTTAAAACAATTTTAACACAAACCTATAAAATGTAGAACTTTTTTATAACAGAACAATAAACGATAGTAGTAGCTTTCTTGTGCGATGGCCTAGTATGCCCTAGGGGTTAACCTACCGAATAGTGAATCCGAAGGTCCATGGCTTGCATCCCGTTGCCACAAAATCATGCTTCGCTCCTTGCAATATTTATTTCGTTATAAGACAAGAGTAGTCCAAGAATTGGCGATGGGTTTACTAACGAATAGTTGGATTGACCATCACATTATAACGCCCCCACGGCTGAAAGGGCGAGCATGTTTGGTGGGACGGGGATTCGAGCCCGCGACCCTTAGATTGCGAGTCGAGCGCCCTAACCATCTGGCCATGCCGGACCCGAACAAGTGGAACCAAATTGTAACTGAGATTTTAGAATAGGAACAAGTATTGACGTTAAGCCCCCAGAATTGCTCTTAAGAATGATTACAGCAAGATTCATAGTAGTTTATATGGTGTAAAACATTTTGGGTCTATAATTAAAGTAATAAGCCAAAAAAGTCGAGTTTAGTTTTTAAGCTCGTCATCTTTGGTTTCAGTACCTGCGTTTGAATATAGTGTTGCACTTAATATGCTAAGTTGGAATTAACAAACCTGAAGCGTCTTTCAAATTGACTTAGCTTTATTTACTGTACATTTTATTCCATAAACAACTTCTAATCTGGAGCATTGACTCGGCAAGAAAGCTTATATTTTGCAAAGAAACGGAAAAAGCTTCTTAGCGATCATATATATATACATACATTCTTGGTTATAAACAAAAACACGCTTTACTGAATTGTTTTTAAGTAATAATTTATCGTTTCAAGAATTAATACCATAAAATCAATGCAAGTTACCCTAACATTTTTTTCAAAGCTCTTCTCTTGGACTTTTCTTATTTATTTTCAGTGTTACTGCTTAGTTAAAAATACATTTTAATGATTCAAAAAGTTTGATTTAAAGTTTGTCACAATGTCAGTAACTGAACACGATTACTCGGATAAAACGATGTAAATATCTAATCTTTGCAGCACAGCCTCAAGGTCTAAAGTCTCACCTTCAGAAGATAATTAATAGACTGCCGTTCGAAAACTGTCATCCAGCCAATCGATCCAGCCAGCTGCCATTTGTAGCTTGATATTACCACTTTTTTTTGCTGTTATGTGTATTTTATATATTTTTTAGTCTACAGCCAAAATCTGTGAGATATTATTATCGCTTTGGAATAATAATTTAGCTTTTATTTGCCAGAAAACATATTCCTGTTGTTAATGAAACAATTGTTGAAACTTGACTTCCATTTTTTAAGAAAATTGTTATTAACACCCATAAATAATGTAATTGTTCTATTTGAATAATATCTGCTAAGTTACCATTAAGACACTATAAAGTTTAAATATTTCTCTTTTTACAGTGTTTTTAGAGCTCATATTACGAACACTTCAGAACAATCGGCTAATTTTGATTTCGAAATGTGTATTAAACAATAAATAATTCAATACAAACCAAAGCTATCTGTACTAATATATTTCTGTTGCGTGATGTGATTTGTACAAGAAATTCTGCCGAACAATATTTTAAGAAGGAGATAACCCACTATATAAGCCATTTAGAAATATTATTTTCCTCCTAACCAACGATAACCTAAACCTCGTTTTTATTTACTATTAGAAGGGAAAACATTACCATTTCTAAAATGTGTAGTAGGTAACTTAGACGGCATGTAAACATATTAGAATAACACAGGCGCAGGAAGTAAATAGCACTCAAAAAATTCCGAAGGCCTAAAACTATGTTGTAATTTCGCTACAGGAACAACGATTATCTATAAATAATAAAATATGAAGAATCTCGTACACCAACTTATTTATTGTTTTATCTTTTATCTTTAAAATATTAATAAGGTTTCTTCTTTCACGTGAAATTGTTATTTGACGCAATATATGCTGTATACACATAAAGTTTTCAAATGGTTATTTAGCTTCTACATCACTGACAGTAGAAATAAAAATGAAGGAGGTACTGTCATAGTACAATAATATTATTAACAGATTGCAAATGCTTGTAAGTTCTTTAGAACCATTAACTTAACCATGTCACATAAGTCTTAACCAACTACCATCACATTCCTTGCAAGTAATTACTTCTTCAGTTGTTCTTTAACTGTATGATATAAAACCCCTTAAGAGAACAAACTTAATCTCGATCAGTCTCCTACTCAATCATTCACACACTGAACACTTCATTGAATACTCGTATTGATACTGATTTATCCATGTATAGATATTAGTCGAAGTTACTAGATTCTTGATATCATTCATCATTGTGAACTTTTTAGGCCTTCTAAGACTAATTTTATAAACTTATTTCATCTTAGTGTCATGTTCTCTCTGGCTAACATTTAAATTAAAACACTGAGTTTAAAACAAAAGTAAATGAAACTATGTCAGCATTAAAATTTGAAAAATGTATTTGCAATTCCCGTACATAGACTATTTTATTTTGTATAGCATCAAAAATATCCCAGCTGGTTCCACAGTTATTATTTATAAGTGGCGCTCCTCTATTAATTCTCTATAGGGTAGAATTAAATCAAAAACTACGGGGAATAAAAAATAATGGTAAATCATGTCTAATATTTTTGACGGAGAATTTGCAGTAGGTAGTAATACATTATGGTGATATAGTTTACAATTATAGTTTTATGGGGTTAAAAGTTAGGCTTCTATAAGCTAACCAATAAGTTCTTTAGTTTTTGTTATTAATTAAGAAAATCTCTGTCGTTATTAGTGTATTAGGCCTACAGTAGTTTCAAAGTTTAAGTTGAAGAGTTTGCGTACGGACTTAGGCCTACAACTTGCGTTAAAATGAATTTAACCTGTGGCAAACATTATAGAAGAAATAAATTAAATCGTTATCGTTACATGAACTGGACTTAGCATTACCAAATAATCCAAACAAATCCGCTCAACGATAGAATACATTATGATATTATAATAAAGTTGAACGTTTAGGAATGAGAAAACTTGATCGTGCAAAAACATGAAAATGTGTCGATGGTACATAAATAAAAAGAAATGTAATGAGCATAGCTTTAGCAAACTAAACAATACAACATTTTGAAGAACTGCGTTGTGTTTCGCTGTTGTATGATATGCTCTTATCTAATACTGCATATCAAAACACTCCTCCACTGTAGTTTGTCTGAACTAGGTGTCAGGTTTTGTAGGCCCCGGATTCTTTACAGTAAGTGTCTGCAGATTTACAACGCTAGAAATCGGGTTTCGATACCCGTGGAGGGCAGAGCACAGATAGCCCATTGTGTAGCTTTGTGCTTAATTCCACACAAACAAACAAACTTCCCTATCTCCGTTGTTAC